>NW_024599543.1:0-35408 GCF_004379255.2 Salvia splendens
AAAATATGAGGCATCCAACCAAGAAGAGTAAAATCGAGTTCAAAGAAGAGCAGTTGAAAAAAATAAAAGCTGAATGCAATCATTCCATTACCTCGTGGAAGCTCCAAACAGGGGTCTTCTTGTTATCACTCCGACCAGTGCCATATTCAATGTCAACGGAGACATCCTTTGAATTGGGGATAAGGCCGATGTAGAGAAATGGGCTCTGCTTAATAAGATCTGGTAAACTGAAGCCCAGGTCCAACAATAGTTACACTGATTATCAAACTTTCGGTTGGGTAAAGTGAAGCCCAGGCCCAAGAAAAGTTTCACCGATATCAATAGTTATGTGAATCTTTTTCATAAGATCCATGAATTGAATTTGCTCAATACTTTTTCTCATATGGCCAATCAATAATCAATGAGAAAAGATACTATGATCTAATCCAAAAAAAAAATCAGATCGAGGAAAATAGAAGGAAGAAAAAGAAATTGAGAAAGTATATTGAATAGGAAGCCTAAATGAGACTAAAGTACCTTCTTCTAAAACGATGAAGACAATTCAATGCAATTTTCACCAAATAAACTAATTAGATTGAACAGCCAAGCTCAATCTAATAAGCACATATTTATCTAAGCAATTGGAATGATCACTAAGACAACTATCAAAATGGAATTTCATAGAATTTTTCCTTGAGGGTTAGAAAAAACAACTATGATTGGCTTAAGACTGAAGTGATTTAATTACTTAATTTATATTTTTATCGGCAAATTACGAAGCATGAACTAAACTTATGACTTCAACTAGTAGTTAAGTATATTTCTATCATCAAAGACTACAAGCGAGGGATCAACCAAACACCCGACAATAGAGATTTGCAAAGAAAAGTGAGTAGTACAACTTCTTTGAAAGAGGCCAACACCCAACAAGCGAGGGATCAACACACATCGTCGTCGGTTTCTTTACACACAAAAATTCAATTATTAGATTACTAAGATTAAGTTTATCACCAATACCCAATCTAATCTAATCCAATCCTTCACTTTTTTAATATTTAATTCATTTTTATCTCATCCGTATCATCTTCCACATTATCAATATTTATCCAATCCAATCACACATATTTTCATGGTTTATCAATGACCACCCAAGCACATTATTATATATTTATTTTTATATATTTATTTTTTCATAATATTATTATTACATGAAATACTTATTATTGTAAATTTATAGAAAATCGTATTAAATGACAAACTAAAAATTATAAAAACAAACAAATAAAAAACATAAATTACAATAATTGAAATCGAAATTGAAAATACATAATTGGTGCTCATACATAAGATGAAAACTAGACATTCGTGCTCACGAAACACCAAGCATACATTCATGACATGTCTTCTTGCTCAATCCAACCATGAAGAGTTTGAAGCACTCAAGTTGGTTTGTGATATGTCTTGGCTTGATGTTGGTTTTGAAATGAACTTTGGAATTGGAATTGATCAGAATTCGGAAAATCATCAAAGCTAGGGAAATAATCTTGAGAATGATTAAAATTTTGGGAAGGGTTGAAGTTTTGGGAATGATAGAAATTTGGGGAATCGGAAAATATATTATTCTCATCATCCTCCATAGTTAGCAACAAAGGAAACTAAAAAATATGAAATTTTATCAAACAAGGATTATAGGAGGAGAAAAGATGATATTTTTTGTATGCAAAACTATAGCAAATGTGGTCTCTATTTATAGAGGAAGAAAATTATGAATTTTGAAATAATTTTTTAATATAATATATTAAAGATATATTAATTATAAAAAATAATACCAACACAATCTCATTGGATGAAGGGATGAAGACCAGTCGGTTGGTGGTTGGGGTGAAGGAGGCCACGGTCTAGGTGAGAGCATCTCCAAGGGGAGAGGTAAATGGAGAGGTAAAGTAATATAACTATCATATTTATCTTTTTTCATGAAAAATCATTCTCCAAGTGGAGAGGTATTTGAGAAGGTATTATACTTTTTCCCATTTTGAAGAAATATCTTTACCTCCCCATCAATGGAGAGGTAAAATCTTATAACTACCATATTTGTCTTCTTTTCATGAAAAATTATTCTCCAAGGGGAAATGTATTTGAGAAGGTATTACACTTTATGTTTTTAATGCATTTTGTACCATTATTTTATTTTAAAAAATAGTTTACCTTTCTATATACCTTTTCCCTTTGGACGTGTTACTTTTTAAAATGGTATATTTCACTTTTTAAGAAGATAAATACATAATATATTTTTTTTGTATACCATCTCCCCTTGAAGATGCTCTGAGAAAGGGACCGCTCCATTTAATTTTTCTTCTTTTTTTTAATCCAAAATGATGTGGCGGTCGGCCAACTCAACCGATAAACTTAGTCTAACCACACTAACGAATTACATACATGCAATTTAGTAGTACACCAGTTAAAAGTTGGATGAAAGTTATCATTTAAGTAATTGATTTTCTAGATGATTATACATATAGGGTGAAGATATATAATACTAATAATATAAAAGGTACAAAATTCACAACAAATTTAATTATAATTTTAATCATACGGGATAATTGCAAAAGTTACAAATAGTTCACTACTTTTAAAAGTTATGAAAAATTAACCGGAAGTCAAACAAAAGTTAAGTGATAGTTTTTCCCATATATACTATACTCCCTCCGTTCCAATTTACAAGTCCCAATTGAATCCAACACGAGTTTTAAGAAATATAAAAAAAAATTTGATGAAAAAAGATAATGAAAAGTAGATCCCTAATCGAGACTTCTATTATATGACAGACTAAAATAGAAAACCAAAACTCCTAAAGTGGGATAGAGGGAGTAATTACTATTACTCCTTCTGTCTGCGATAATAGTCTCGTTTTTTTTCCATTTTAGTCTGTCTATGAATAGAAATTCCGATTCACTTTTACTATAAATAGTAATAGGATCTTAAGTTCCACTAATTGATTCTGGTCATATTTCTTTTAAAATCAATATATATCTTTATATATTCCCAAATTATATTTAGATAGTTTCAATTCCAAGGCGCCACGCTCTACCTCTTTTTCTCACCAGTCTTATCATAAAATTCTAGAAAATAGGAAAGTGCGTTGAGTAAAGTCGGACTTAATGTAGGTACTGACAAAACATATTTTAGGAAAGTCATAAAGTTTGACTATCTTCATCATATTTATATGTTAATTCTACGCCGAATTACCGAATTTATATGAGGGGGAAATATTGTGTGAAATTTATTTAAAAGAGTGAATGAAATTTATTACACGATCAAATATTACAGTGATGGAGTGTATTTTATGAATTAAATAAGTCTACATCGAGTTCAAAATAATAGTAAAATGGTATAAGTGTTAGTCGATAATAGAATTCAAAAAAATCAAATGGGCATAGGTATCTTGAGATTGTCAAGATTAGCATTTTCGATGATTAAATATTATAACAATATTTCTATAGAAAGTATAGTAAAGTTCAAAGTGGGTGCTTGTAAATTTTCTCATAGGTGTCAGATCACACCGGTGGATGAGGATGACGTTATGAATTATGCCTTCATGTGTCGTTGATTTGCTGTTTTTCAAACGTGGAAGTTTGAGTATTAATAAGATAAAAAGACTTTATGGATAACGTGTTGGTTTGCAGTTTTTCATTCTTGGAAAATTTAGATTTTGTTATTATTAATACTGTTTTTGTTGCTATTTTTGTTCTATTTAAAGTAAAAGTTGTGTTCATGGATGATGCTTAATTAAGATTTGTAATATACTATATACCTGTCACAGGGTTAGATGTCACACTTGCATCATAATATTAAATTTTAGGAGTTGTTATTTTGCGTATTAAATGCATAAATGAATATTTGGATCCGCTTCTAAATAGTATGTCCTTCATGTTCAGTTCATATATGTAGTATATTTCAATTCTCTTTTCTGTGATAATTAAGACGGTTGTTTCATACTAATATGGGGTTGTAAATGAAATTTTTGTAGAGGTTAGGTTGATGGTGTTCTTTTACCCTTTTCCCTTTTATTTTTTCGTTTTGTTCCATTGGTGGAATGACACCTTGTTTATATATATGATATATCTACTATTCGTTTTTCTATAGTTATTCATGTTTAATCTATAGAGTTGATATTTAAAAAGAGGCAATATACAATTTAACTTAAACATTAAAAGGAAATTGTATTCTTGCGGATTAGATATGAAAAGAATACCTTTTATTTCCAAAATATATAGACATAGTTTTAATTCCAATGCTTTCACGTTCTACCTCTTTTTCTCACCAAACATATAGTTAGTAATAAATTTCTAGAAAATAAGAAAGTGTGGTGAGTAAAGTCGGTGCAGTTAGGAGCAATGTAAGCACAGACAAAACAGATTTTAATAAAGTCCTTTTGTTCCGTTTTCAGTGTTGATTTGTACTTTTTTTTTATTTTGATTGGACGTAACTTTTTATTTATAATAAATTGATGCCGTTGTTTTGTACTATCACTATATACTGTAAGTAAACTCATAACAAGTTAATGAATTATGATTAGTTTGTTTAACAAGAAAATAATGTTATTGTAGATCTAGATTTTACTGTACCAAGTAATATAGCTACAGAGAAGATAATTTTTTTTATAGGATCACTTATCATATATTTTAAAATATATCAATAAAATTTAATAAAATATTGACAAAAACTGGGATAACATAATACGAGTATTCTTTTCTAGAATAAATAGTTTAGAACGTTCTAGACAAAAAGAGTCTAGTCAAATGCATATATAATCTAGCTTAATTTTTTTTTAAATTATAAAATTAAATTATTATTATTATTAATGTATTAAAATTAAATTAAATTTAAACATATAAAATAAAATAAACAATATTAAATATTCTTTTAGTGAGAATGAAATTATACTCATATAAAAAATTTAGCATATCATTTACATGAATATATAATAAGCTACCAAATCCGAAGCCACTCGTGAATCTTTCACATATACTATTCTCATCATCATCAATACAACTTTCTGGCAACATAATTACTAGTAAAAAAAAGAGGCCCACACGGAGATCATTTCTCGTCTTAGCTTTCACATATCTCTCTAATCTATTTATGCACAAAAATTCAATTTTGAGGTTACTAACCACACTTACGAATTAAATTCGTGCAATTCAATATAGCATTGGTCTAGGCACCAATTAAAAGTCCGAGCCTGCGTATCAATATTAAGTACTCCTATTCTATATATACTTATTCTATATAAGGAAAATTCAAGTTGATAATTATGAAAATTGGAGGCGTTTCTTTACGGGACGCAATTTTAAAATAATTTGTGTCGAGTGAGTTAAATAAAAGAAGAATAAAGTAGAAAATGAAAAAAATAGATAGATAAAAAGAGAATAAAGTAATAGAGAGAATAAACTAACTGAGAATAATATGTTGACTTTTATTAAAAAGAGAAATTAATCCATTACTATGAATTACCAAAATTGCAGAATGAGTCCACTACTATGGAACGGATGGAGTATTTAATACTCCCTCCGTCCCAACTAAGTGGAGACAAAACATTTGGACACGGAGATTAATAAATTGTGTTGAAAAGTAGGAGAGAAGAATAAAATAAGAGAAATAAAGAGAGAATAGAGTAAATAATGGAATAAAGTAAGAGCAATTGGATGTTTTGTTTTTCTGTCAAAAGAGTAAATGACTAAACTTAGTTGAGACATCCCAAAAAAGAATACGATTCAACTTAGTTTGTACAAAAAAATCTTTAATTTTATAGAGGTTAAGGTTGATGGTGTTTGTCACTTGTATACAAAGCACTTTTTACCCTTTCCCCTTATATATTTTTGGTTTTGCTACAGTGGTGTCCTTAAATAAGTTTGCATCAAGTTAATAATAGTAAAATAAAATGTGAGGTGTTAACCAACAGAGCCAACAAATCATATGGGTAAGGACGTTTAATGAGAGAGTCAAAGTAGCATTTTGTGTTGAGTGTTGACTAAATCTATTCCGTTCCCAAATCTATCCAAAATTTGAAAACTTATAATTTTCTTAATATGTGTCATCAGATAAATCAGGTCTCACCGGTGGGTTTGGACGACGGATGATGCCATGATATGTTATGCTCCTCGTGTTTTCGTGTTGTTCTGTACTTTTTTATTTGTAGTGATTTTGGATCGAATGTTACTTTTTATTTATAAATTGATATCGTTGTTTAATTGTATCATTATTCTGTTTTAAACTATATTATTGCAAGTAAACTCATAACAAGTTAAAGAATTGTGATTAGTTTGTTTAACAAGAAAATAATGTTATGGTAGATTTTACTATTCCTAGTAATATAGCTACAGAGAAGATATAGCCACAGAGAAGATAATATTTCATAGATTACTTATTATCATGTATTTTTAAACATCAATAAAAATTAATAAAATATTGACAAAAACTGGGACAACGTATTATATTTTTTATAGATTAAAACATTCTAGACTCATTTTACTTTAATTAGTCAAAACGAAAAAGTAAAAATAGTCTAGTCAAATGAGAATATACTCTGGGTTTAGGATTTGAATATTTTGTGGGCTTTTTATTCCTTAATTAGTAAGTGTGGCAGAGAACGTGGGTCCGCCGCTTTGAGTATGTTAATTTAGTAGTAGTAGTAGTAATTATACCGAATTTAGTACTACTATTAGTATTATTTATTTCGTTTTGTATATTCAATTGATTTTAATATATTAAAAGTTAATATTTTTTAATTTTATAAAGTTCATAAATATCAAGTTCAGTTTGTTATTTTTATTCATTCATTCAAAGTTATAGAGGACACGAATTAATCAAGCATAATTTTTAGTATATAAAATTAAATGATTTTTAACATTTTAAAAATAAATTAAATTTAAACATAATTTTAGTGGGAGTGATGGTTATGAATTGTACTCATATGAAATATGTACCATGAATATAGAATAATAAACATTTATTAGCTACTATAACCGAAGGCACTTGTTAAGATACTATTCCGAATTGATTTATCTTTTTTAGAATAAATCATTTCACAATAATAACGACCTATTAATCAATTTAAATATATTTTAAATTGATAAAGAAAAAGGAAGAGAAAGCGGTGGCCTCTGCTGGTCCAAAATCAACTAAACATCTAATTAGTCAATTAAATAGCTTAGATATGGATCGGAAACGTGACATTCAAATCATGTTATTTATCTTTTATAGAACAAATCATATTTCATAATTATGTTATAGGTTTAAAACGACATATTAATCAATTTAAATATATTTTATTTCCACTAGAAAAGTTAATAAGATCAATTGAGCTCTATATTTATATATACAAAATTTTCTTTTATAATCAACTGAAGTCTATATACACATAAATTACTGCATCAACAAAAACTGCAAAACATTTGGGTGACATATATACTATTCCTGTCTCACTTAAGATGGCTACATTCTTAATTTGCACGAAATTTTAGGAAGTGTTGTTAAGTGGAATAAAATAGAGAAAAAAAAGTAGTTGAATATTTTAATGAAGAGAGGGAAGAGAGGAGGTTATTTCTAAAATTAGAAAATGGTTATCTTGATTGGGACAAACAAAAAAAGAAAGGTGACATCTTAAATGAGACGGCGGAAATAGTACTTTACCTTGTTATTTGTGATACCTATGAACATCCTATTTTTGTCGTTTTAACTACTTCAATTAATTAATTTAGTTAATTAATAATTAAGATACATAAATGGGTATTACATAATTTATTGGCATGTGATCGTCTTTGACCCGACCGACCACAAGGCATTTGGTTTTGGGAGAGTTTGGAGCTTATCTACAATTGTGGCAAGCTTACTCCAAAAGTCACATTTAATTGTAATGTGAAAAACTGAATTTTTGGTATGCAAAAACCTCAAATTCGTTGATAATACTTTGAAAAGTCATTACACGGATTTCGAGAGAGAAACATTCTTGGCACGGAAAAAGAGAAACAAACTCCAAAAAGAAAATCTCAAAATAGTGGAAAATAATTAAAAATGTGACTATCATAGTCCAGACTCCGTTCATCCATGCTAATATATATTTTTATTATAGACCATGTGTCAAAAAATATCACAGAGAATATTTCCACCAAGAGAAAAGATTACGGAATAAATTGTTTGATTCAATCACATAATAGCCTAGAATAGATTGATCACATTTATGGTGTTTTCCATAGTTAGGGATAAATCTTCCCTACAAATTGAGGGGCTGTAATTCATTATATTCATTCAACTCAATACAAGAAATATTCTCTACTCACTAAACATCCGATACTTACAACCCTTTCGCCTAAATGTGCTCTACCTCTCTCGATTACCATCGTTAAGATGGTATCAGAGCAGGACAATTAGGGCTTGAGACTCAGAACGGTATCATCATCGTCTCGAGTACCTTTCCCGACCTTTTGAACTCTCTCAAACCCCTGCAAAAGCAACCAGAAAAACAGGATGTCAGAATCCGATTCAAACCGACCAATAACCCTTTCTGCGGAACAATTTGCAGAGTTCATGAGACTAAGTATGTCTCACAACTCCACGAAGCAGCCCCAATCCGAACCCCAACCAGAGTCGTTGGGGGATGTACACATACAAACCAGGCTCAATGGGGAAAACTACCCCCTATGGGCAAAACTTATGAAGAGGGCCATCGGGGGGAAGGGTCTGATATCTCACATTACTGGAGTGTCAAACCCCCCATCACCGATTGACCCTGCCTACGCAAAGTGGATACAAAGAGACCACTGTTGCTTTAACTGGATCATTAACAACATCGACGCCAGCCTCGTCAACGAGGTCTCCCAATACGAAACGGCTCAAGATCTGTGGGAGAACTTGGCCATCACGTATGGGAGCGGGGCTGATCCATTCCAAATCTCCGACCTGCACAGACAAGCTTACGGGATGAGACAAGGAAATCTATCACTGGAAAGTCTATGGCAAAAATTCCAAGACTTGTGGATTTCAATCGATAGCAGGGACCCAAATCCGATGGACACACCGTCCTCCATCGAAAAATACAACCAGAATACCCAACGGCACCGGCTATACCAATTCATATGGGCGCTTGACGACAAGTATGACAAAATCAAGCGGGAAATTCTCAATATGGATCCCATTCCCACGGCCAAAAAGGCCTACGGGATGGTCAGACGGGAGGCCGTCAATGAAAAAATGATGAACCCAGAGGCCAAGGAGTCCGGAGTAGGGGTCGGACTCGCAACCCTCGATCGAAGCCGAACCTATTCCACCGCGAACCAGCCGCCACCACAGAAGCCATACCGCCGAGAAGAAGACAAAAGCAAGCTTGTGTGTTCTCACTGTGGAGGGAAGAAGCATACGAAAGACACATGCTTTCACCTCCATGGGTTCCCGGACTGGTGGGAGGAGATGAAGAAGGCTCGCCAACTGCGGAATGGTCACCGAAACAACGGCGGAGGCGGCGGAAGAGCAGCGGCAGCCGTAACAATCGGGGACCGGGCCACCTACGCCGACGGATCGGCGGGCGGCATCGGCCTAATTGAACCGAATGAAGGCGACGACGGAAGCAAATCGAAGATAGGAGAGAAAGCCGTTGCCTCGGCTTCCATTGCAAGAGTCTGGTCAGAAGGTAAATTGATGAGAGGAATCCTCACCGGCGACAGACAGATGGCGGCGGCGGGGGTCCCCACTGGAGAGGACTCGGCGGCGGAAGCTAGGGTTTCAGAGGAGGGAGCGGCTAGGGTTTCGGAGGAGAAAGCGGCTAGGGTTCCTGAAGAAATGAGGGATTTTTTCCTAATAACCCACCCAATCCAGAAACCCAACATTGACCCCAGAACAAATAAAAAATCCCGCCCTTACCCCCGACCCGAAACTACATCCCAGATTACACCCCCAAAGTCTTCGAAACATCACTCAGACCCCCAAGCCAGAAATATCTCTCATATCCTACCCCGCAAAATCCAAAAATTACCCAATAACCCCAGAAAAATGAAACCACCCGACATTAACACCCTCAAAATGAAAAAATTCCATTCTGGGCCCCCCACAACAAAAACCTTGCAGATTGCACCCCAGGAATTCGAAAACCTCCCATCTATACCTTGTAATAATTCGTTTGATGCCTTAGCCTGTTCCTCCATGTCCCAAACGGGCCCTAAAGATACAAATTGGATTTTTGATTGCGGAGCACTGACACGATGTCATTCGATGCCTCTGATTTTATGACTATATCAAAATCCGCCAAGTCCTTTGTCCAAACAGCCAGTGGGGACCTAGCCCGGGTCCAAGGAGCCGGCATTATTAATATTTCGCCCACTTTACGCCTGTCTAATTGTCTTTTTGTCCCTTCTTTGTCACATAAACTCCTATCTATCAGTCATGTGACTAAGGAGCTCCATTGTAAATTACTAATGCAACCGGAATTTTGCATGTTACAGGATATCAAGACGGGGACGATAGTTGGGCGTGGCACTGAGCGACGAGGGCTGTATTACGTGGACGAGATAGCCTAACAGAGTGTCGCGATGCTAACTCACGGACCGACAGACAGACAGGCTTGGCTTTGGCATCGTCGGTTAGGACATCCGTCTATTGGATATCTTCGCATGCTTTATCCTAAGTTAGTTAATTCTATAAACTCATTTCATTGTGAAACTTGCTTGTTAGCCAAAAGCCACAGGCACACTTTTAAGTTGAACAATTCGAGAATGAAAAAACCTTTTGCTTTAATCCATTCTGATGTGTGGGGTCCTGCACCTGTAAGTGGGGGTCAAGGTTTTCGCTATTTTGTGCTTTTCATTGATGATTATACTCGCATGACTTGGGTATATTTTTTAAAAAATAAATCTGACGTTTTTACAAAATTCACCGACTTCTATACCCTAGTTCAAACTCAGTATAACCAACAGATTCAAATCTTAAGGTCAGACAACGGGGGGGAGTTTGTTAACACAAAAATGCAAGAATTTTTCCGTCAAAAGGGATTAGTCCATCAGACATCTTGTACCTACACTCCAGAACAGAACGGGGTAGCCGAACGGAAAAATTGATATATCCTTGAAATTACCAGAGCCCTTTTAATTGAATCTAGAATACCCAAATCCTTTTGGCCCGAAGCCATTGCAACTGCGGTCTACCTTATGAACCGACTACCCGCGGGGATTCTGGACTTCAAATCACCCTTAGATCTTCTTTCCAAACATTTTGAGCTACCGTCTTCCTTGTCTCTAGAACCTAGGGTATTCGTGTGTACTGTCTTCGTACATATCCCGAAACAAGACCGCACCAAATTTTTCCCATGTGCCCTCAAATGCGTCTTCCTTGGTTATGGAAAGAACCAGAAAGGATATAGATGTTACGACCCAACCACTAGGACCATACACACCACTATGAATTGTGACTTTGTTGAAGGCGAGTATTTCTATGGCCAATCTAGTAGTCAGGGGGAGACACAACCTTCGGATAATCATCCGAATAGTGACCTACTAAATTGGCTACCTACACCCATGTCTAATACTGGCCCAGGAGAAATCCAGTCAGGGGGAGAGCCACAGTCAAGTCCTGTCACAGACGTTGGTCCAACAGAGGAGGTTAGCGGCACCGCCGGGCCGTCACATCCTGTAGTTCAGGACGAGGAGCAAAGTGACAACTGCCAAACATCAACCCCGTCATCAATTCCTGAGGTAACTAGTTCAAATAATGATGATAGTGCGGAAAACACTAATCTTGACAGGAACAATGGAGTTGAGTGTGAAACCAGTGGCGGATGTAGAAGTACGGAACAGCCGTACGAGCTACCTACCAGAAGTACAAGAGGTGTTCCACCTCGAAGATACTCCCCAGAATGGAAAGGGAAAAAGGCTAGATATGCAGTAGCAAATATCGCACAAGAATCCCTATCCGAGATAGCCCGAGCATTCGAAGCTGCCCTGTACGAGGAAGAAGAAATTCCACAATCGTTCGAAGAAGCATCAAAACATAAGCATTGGAGAGAAGCCATGAAGAAGGAGATAGATGCCCTTGTCACAAATGGAACATGGGAGAAGTGCACACTGCCTAAAGGGAAGAAGTCAGTTGGATGCCGATGGATCTTCACTATCAAAAGAAAAGCTGGATGGTTCAATCGAGAGATACAAGGCGAGACTTGTGGCGAAAGGATACACTCAAGTGTATGGAATAGATTATGAAGAAACCTTCTCCCCGGTTGCGAAGTTGAACACTGTCCGAACTTTACTGTCTGTAGCTGCGTGCAAAGATTGGCCCCTACATCAGTTTGATGTCACCAATGCCTTTCTTCATGGAGAATTGGAAGAAAGTAAAGAAGTCTACATGGAAGTGCCTCCTGGTTTTTCGGCAGAGTTCGGACCAGGCCAAGTATGTCGTCTGAGAAAAACACTATACGGGCTGAAGCAATCACCAAGAGTTTGGTTTGGAAGGTTTTGCCAGGCCATGGTTAAGCAAGGGTTCAAACAAAGTCAATCAGATCACACGCTATTCACGAAGAAACAAGGAGACAAGATAACTTGTCTAATCATTTATGTGGACGACATGATCATCACAGGAGATGACAGTGAAGAAATTCAAAGCCTGAGAGAGAACCTATTCAAGGAATTTGCGATGAAAGATCTCGGAGCATTAAAGTACTTCCTTGGAATTGAAGTATTGAGATCGAGACATGGGATATTCCTGAGGCAGAAGAAGTATGTCCTAGATCTGTTGGTAGAAACAGGTCTATTGGAGTGCAAGCCGGCAGAAACTCCCATGATCCCTAATCACGGCTTGAAGATAGACAAAGGAGCTGACCTTGCAGATCGAGGACAATATCAACGACTGGTAGGAAAGCTAATTTACTTATCGCACACCCGGCCTGACATTACTTATGCAGTTGGCATAGTGAGTCAGTTCATGCACCAACCACAGACCAATCACATGGAGGCAGCCCTAAGAATCGTCCGATACCTGAAAGGGACAGTGGGCTATGGAGTGTTCTTGGCCAAAAGAGAAGACCTTGAGATTGACGGATACACTGATGCAGATTGGGCAAGCAATCCCGTCGA
The DNA here is from genome assembly GCF_004379255.2 of Salvia splendens. Lineage (NCBI taxonomy): Eukaryota > Viridiplantae > Streptophyta > Magnoliopsida > Lamiales > Lamiaceae > Salvia > Salvia splendens. Next base: position 13,092 of record NW_024599543.1, read on the forward strand.
TCGAAGGTCCACAGGAGGCTACTTCACCTTTGTTGGAGGTAATCTAGTTACGTGGAGGAGCAAGAAGCAGAAAGTGGTAGCCTTGTCAAGTGCCGAGGCAGAGTTCAGGGGAATTAAGAGTGGACTTATGGAAATCATGTGGTTGAGGAGGCTATTAACAGAGATTGGCTATCCACCTACACGGAAGAGCCAATTATTCTGTGACAACAAAGCAGCGATCAGCATCTCAGAAAATCCAGTGCAACACGATAGAACTAAACATGTAGAAGTCGACAGACACTTCATCAAAGAAAACCTCGAGGCCGGCACCATTGAGTTCCCATTTGTGCGATCCGAAGGTCAATTGGCGGACATCTTGACCAAAGCAGTCCATCCAACGGCCTTCAAGGAGATTTTGGGCAAGTTGAGTATCGGGGATACCGTTGCTCAACTTGAGGGGGAGTGTCAAAGAATATCACAGAGAATATTTCCACCAAGAGAAAAGATTACGGAATAAATTGTTTGATTCAATCACATAATAGCCTAGAATAGATTGATCACATTTATGGTGTTTTCCATAGTTAGGGATAAACCTTCCCTACAAATTGAGGGGCTGTAATTCATTATATTCATTCAACTCAATACAAGAAATATTCTCTACTCACTAAACATCCGATACTTACAACCCTTTCGCCTAAATGTGCTCTACCTCTCTCGATTACCATCGTTAAGACCATGAATATGCATATTCAAATACAATTGTCAAGTTTGTTTTTATAACTTATATATAAGTACTACTATAATAAATAAATCTCAACATTGTTATGAGTTGTGACATGTAATTTTTATTATTCACGTGAATTAATAATCACCGATATATCAAGAAAAAATAGATAGGCATAAACGATAATACGAGACAACCATACATATATATATATATATATATATATATATATATATATTTCTTTGATACTAGAACTTAGATTTATTGATTTATTTAGTGGCAATGAATCAAGTGTACATATTCAAAAAATCTAGACTATGAGTAATAAATACTGTAGCTTGAAATTATAAAAAAATCTAAGTAAAAGGTAAGTAGTCTAGTATTCAGATTAAACTAAAGTGTTTACATAGACCACAGTATAAATGTAACAATTGAAGGACTATTTGTCATGAAAGAATATGGAGCAGCTGGTTCAATTATTTTTACAAACGGTATAAATAAATAAACTCTCCTGCCAAAAATTGTAAAAAATGTTTTTGACCGACCCAACACACATTTAAATCATTAACTTCTTGGGTAATCGGCTGTCATAATTAATGATATAATTCCAAAAAGATTATTGTAAAATATATTTTCCAAACAAAGTAAAAGAGATTAAACGTTTTATATAAACACGGTGGTAATGTAGTTTCTCATAGTCGTAGCAATTTGATGAAGCCACATTTCTCTTCCAGATTTCACACGTCTCTCTAATGTCTTTACACATAAAAATTCAATATTATAGGATTGGTCAAGGCACCAGTTAAAAGTCCGAGCCTGCCTATCAATATTAAGTACTCCACTAGCACTATTTTAGAGTACAAAGAAAATTCAATTTAATAATTACGCAAATAAATATGAACTAAAATAATTTAAAATGATATTCATGTATGAACTAAATTGATCAAATAAATACGGACTTAATTGTGTTATAAAATGAACTCCGTGTGATTTGTAGCTGGATGTTGTTCTTAATAAACATGGATTCTAGCCTCTAGTAAAAAAATGTAGCTTAGTCGTCCAGAATTTATCCATGCTAGTAATATTTTTATTATAGACTAAGACCACGAATATGCAAATGCAAATATCCAGTAATTTTCTTTTATAATTCACTCAAATAATAATCGCCGATCAAGAAAAAATGGATATGCATAAACGATAATAGGAGACAAAACCAAACAAACACGTTACTTAGGTACTGGAATTTGGATTTATTGATTTATTTAGTGGTAATGAATGATTTATTTAGTGGTAATGAATTAAGAAGTTGTGATCCGTTGTTAAATTTCTTAAGTTACTAATTCTGCTAATTAAGTTAGTTGACATTTTAATGTTATCAAATGATACACTGATTTAAATAATACAATATATAGTATCAAAACAAAATGTAAATGAGTTAATAAAATAAAGATGGATGGGTGGGGTCGAGGATTAAATGAATAGTTTATGAAATGCTTGCTGCCGTTTAATGCGTGAAGTTTTGCGTTTTGACACATAAGATGGAGGGCTGTAGTTTTAACCATAGCAGAGGATCCTTCCCCGTGGAGTCCAACCATGCCTATGAATATTAATTATTCTATATTTGGAAAAATTCAATTTGATAATTACGCGGATAAATAGGAATCTAAATCATGCGGATAAAATATGAAAACAATAGTACTACTTTTATTTCTAAAATATATTATAGATAGTAAATTCCAATTCGTCACGTTCTATCTCTTGTATTCATGCGAATAAAATATAAAAGTGTCAATTAACCGAGAACAGAAAACCAAAAAATCAAATGGGTGAAGCAGATTTCGTGAGAATGTCAAAATTAGCATTGATTGACAACATAACTCAGATCTCACCGGTCCTTTTGTTTCTGTTTTCGTGTTGATCTCTACTTTTTTATTCCTAGTGATTTTGGATTGAACGTTACTTTTCATTTATAATAAATCGATGCCTTAGTTTTTGTATTATCATTATTCTGTTTTAAACTATATTACTGTAAGTAAACTCATAACAAGTTAAAGAATTATGATTAGTTTGTTTAACTAGAAAATAATGTTATTGTGGACTTTACTATTTCTAGTAATATAGCTACAGAAAAGATATTTTTTACAGATTACTATTTTAAAACATCAATAAAAATTAATAAAATACTAAAATATTGACAAAAACTGGGATAACATATTAGTACTATTTTTTATAGAATAATTTAGAATAGTCAAAACTAAAATTAGTTTAGTCAAATGCAAATACAGTCTGGGTTTAGGATTTGAATGTGGGTACGCCGCTTTGAGTATGTTGATTTAGTAGTATTAATTAATCATAGTGAATTTTTTTAAATAAATGACAAAGAATTATAGTGAGAAATAGTAATATTTAGTAATACTATTATTTATTTTGTTATATATATTTAATTTATTTTTATATATTAAAAGATATTATTTTGAAATTAAAAATTTCATAAAAGTTGAAGTTCAAATTATTAATTTTGCTCATTTATTCGAAGTTACAGAGAAAGTAATAAATCAAGCTTATTTAAATAAAATAAAAAATTAAAATTATTAATATATTAAAATTAAATTGAATATATAAAATATGCTTTTAGTGAGAATGATGAATATATTTCTTAATTATTTCCACGGGCCAACACTATCCTTGTATGCAACAATCGTACTATTTTAATAAATTATATCCGTCCCCTTTTTGAGGTTTGCATTATTGCATCAGCAAACCATTTGGCTAATGTACTATTTTTAAGGTTTGCATTATTTAAGTACATTTTGTTTGATTCTCTATGATTAACTATTTAATAAGTAGGTTGATTTTTGATAATGAAATATTTAAAAAGAAATCAAAGATTAATGGAACAAAGAAAGTGTGATGCTATCAGATACGCGACTCAATCTTGTTATCACAACGAGATCGATTCCGGAACGAGAAGAACGAATACTTGATATGAAAATGAATAAGCAAAAAACAATTCTTGGAGAGTCAATGGAAATCTTGTGTTTTATTTGTGTGGAAGATTACAAAACTCATGGATGAAAAATTCTTTTTCTTTTTTCCACAGCTCGGCTCTATTTAACTAACACTTATCTAACAACTAGTTCAAACCTAACGGCTTTCATTTAAAGCTAACTAACTAGTCGCATCCGACGACGTGCATCAGTTAATAACAACTGTCAACTCCGAACTCGTTTAAGTTCGGCCAACACCGAGCACCAACACCGAGCACTGAGCACCGAGCTCAACACCGAACATTGAGCTCGGTTAATCCCTGAGCACGACTACAAACTCGACCAATCACCGAGCATGATTGCAGTTCGTCAGATCACCGAACAGCATATCGGTCCCTAATCGCCGAACAGCATATCGGTCCCTAATCGCCGAACAGTATATTGGTAACCGAACTGAACTGATTGTGCAGTTTTGCCCCAATCCTCATAACAAATCTCCACCTTGGGACATAACTGGACAATCCATAGATTTCATCCATCTTCCACAATCACTCCAGCTGAATCAGATTCACCAAATCCATGCAATACTTCAACTTAAGTCCGGGCAACACCTTTGTTAGCATATCAGCTGCATTGTGCTCAGTAGCTACCTTTTCAATCTTCACTGAGCCCATTTCAACTTCATCCCTCACAAAATGAAGCTTAACATCCACATGCTTGCTCCTCTCGTGGAATGTCTGATGTTTTGACAAACATATGGCACTATTTGAATCACATAATACAGTCACAGCTCCTTGATCAACTCCAAAATCCGAGCAGATTCCTTTCAGCCACATGCTCTCCTTTACGGCCTCAGCCATGGAAATATATTCTGCCTCAGTTGTTGAGAGTGCCACCACAGATTGCAAACTCGACTTCCAACTTACAGCAGCTCCATACATGCAGAAAACATAGCCGGATTGGGACTTCCTTGTGTCAATGTTAGTAGCAAAATCAGAATCACAATATCCCAATAGAGGCTGTGCATCAAAATTCTTACTTCCATCAAACAGTATGCCATAATCCTGAGTACCATTCAGATACCTTAGTATCCATTTTAAAGCATGCCAATGCTCCATACCTGGATCTGCCATGTATCTGCTCACAACACTTATGGCTTGGCTGATGTCTGGCCTTGTACACACCATGGTGTACATGATGCTTCCCACTATGTTTGCATATGGGATTTTATCCATCTCTCTTCTCTGACTATCATCTTTAGGGCACTGATTTACACTGAGCTTAAACTGCTGGCTCAGGGGCACACTCACTGGTTTGCTTTTATCCATCTGAAATTTCTTGATCACATTCCTGATGTAATCTTTCTGAGTTAGCCATATCCTTTTCTTGTCTCTATCCCTTATGATCTCCATTCCAAGGATCTTCTTTGCATCTCCAAGATCCTTCATATCAAATTCAGATTTCAGATCACCTTTCACTAACTCCACCTCTTCCTTATGCTCTGCAGAGATCAGCATATCATCTACATACAATAGTAGATATGCCACAGCAACTCCATCTCTTCTCTTGATGAAGACACAATGATCATACAAAGACTTCTCAAAACCGATCTTGTGCATGAACTCATTGAACCTGAGATACCACTGTCTTGAACTTTGTTTTAGACCATACAAGCTTCTTTTCAGCAAACACACCTTTCCTTCATTTCCTGGTTGGACAAAACCAGGAGGCTGCTCCATGTAAATTTTCTCTTCGAGCTCTCCATGAAGAAAGGCTGTTTTGACATCGAGTTGCTGCAATTCCCAATTTCTCTGAGCAACAATGGCAAGTAGAATCCTGATGGAGCTATGCTTTACCACAGGGGAGAATATTTCATTATAATCTACTCCCTCCTTTTGTGTAAAGCCTTTGGCCACCAACCTGGCTTTAAATCTGATTTGATTGTTGTTGAAGGCCTCAATTTTCTTCTTAAAAATCCATTTACAACCAACTGTTTTCTGATCAGTTGGCCTCAACACCAAAATCCATGTGTGATTTTTGTACAAGCTATCAATCTCCTCCTGCATGGCTAATAGCCACTGATCCTTCTCCGGACTCCTTATTGCTTCCTTGTAATTTGAAGGCTCATGATAGTCCATCTCCTCAGCTATGGCCAGTGCATAGTGCATCATATCAAAATCCTGAAATCTGGAAGGGAGCTTGATCCTTCTTCTGGTTCTGTCTCTTGCAACCAGTCTCTGTGGAGTCTTGATGTTACTTTCATGTTCAGAGGATCCACCAACACTGGTTTCTTGTGAATTTCTCACAGTATCTGGTGGACTTCTTACAGCATCAGATGAGGATTCCCTCTGACCCTCCACCTCAAACTCAACAGTCTGAACTTGCTTCATGAAGAAAGGCATTTCAGATTCCCTGAAAATAACATCCCTACTGATGACAACCTTCTTATTCCCTTCCTCACAGCACCATAATCTGTAACCTTTAACTCCAACCTGATAGCCTATCATCACACATCTGAGAGCCCTTGGTTCCAGCTTTCCTTGTTTGATGTGAGCATATGCTCTACACCCAAATGGTCTTAATTTTGAATAGTCTCCATAAGATCCATACCATCTACTATCCGGAGTCTGATTTTCAATGGCAGCAGAGGGGCATTTGTTGATTAAAACAACAGCTGTGGAGGCTGCTTCTGCCCAAAATGGTTTTGACATTCCAGATGCTATCAACATGCATCTTACCCTTTCAAGAATGGTTCTATTTATTCTCTCGGCGACCCCATTTTGTTGTGGGTTGTGAGGCACCGTTCTATGCCTTTTAATTCCTTTTCTCTTGCAAAACTCATCAAACTCATGGGACAAAAATTCCAGCCCATTGTCAGTTCTTAGGCATCTCAAAGGCTTCCCCTTTTCTAGCTCAACGGCAGTACACCACTCCTGAAATTTCTTGAAGGTCTCTGACTTTTCTTTCATGATCATTATCCAAACCTTTCTTGAAAAATCATCAACAAATGATAAGAAATACCTGCCTCCTCCAATGCTATTTACTGGTGCAGGGCCCCATATGTCACTGTGAACATATTGGAGAGGTTGTGTTGAGTTATGTTTGCCCACTCCATATGGCAGCTTCTTGTTTTTGCCAAGAATGCATTCTTCACACGATCCAATGGCTCTTTGTATCTCTGAATCAGCCATCTGAATAATGCCTTGCTTTACCAGCTGCATCAGCCCAGTGTCCCCCACATGGCCCAGCCTAGCATGCCAATTGATGGTCTTTTGTGTGTTGTTGGCTGTTCCAGCAACTGCCTCAGCTTTCAGATAATAGAGCACATTGTTTCTGACAGCCTTCATGATCATTTGGCCATCCTTTTTGACAAGCATCTCTCCACCAAAGAGAGTCAATTCGTAGCCATTCTTCTCAAGAAGACCCAAGGATATAAGATTCCTTTTAATGGATGGGATGTATCTCACATCAGTGAGAGTTCTGAAAATTCCATTGTCCATCCTCAAACATATGCTCCCAACACCCCTTACATCACACACATGGTCATCTCCCAGCAACACCGAGCCTTCAGATTCCTTTAAATCTTGGAACCAGTCGAGATTGGAGGACATATGGAAACTGCAGCCTGAGTCCATGATCCATAGCCTTGATAATGGGCTATCCTCCACCACATTGAGAGCTCTTGCCTCTTCAATTTCCTCAGTGATAGCTGCTGTGCCATCTCCTTTGTGATTTTCAGATTGCTTTTTCTTCCAAGCAAAACAATTTTGCTTGATGTGTCCTGGTTTCTTACACCAGAAGCAGCTTCTAGATTCCTTTTGATCTCCTTCCTTAGATGATCTTGGCTTCCACTTGTCAGATGGGGGTTTCTTGAATTTGAATTGTTTCTTTGAAGTTGCCTTCACATTGAGGCTTTCAGCAGCTTGATCGATTGGCTTGCTGACACATTTCTGCATTGCCTTCAGCTTTAATGCAGAAAATACCTCCTCCAAAGTCACTTTCGAATCCCTTCCAAGAAGTATTGAGTCTTTGAATTGCTCAAAACTCTGAGGCAGAGCATTCAATAACATCAAAGCTTTATCCTCATCTTTCATGGGATCATCCACACCCTCAAGATCATCTATATACTTTCGAAAATCTTCCAGCTGATCCGCCAGATTCTTGGAGTCAGAAAATCTAAAGTTGAACAATCTTTGCTTGAGATGCAACCTATTGGAGATTGACTTCTCCATATATATTCTCCAATTTCTCCCACACTCCCGCGGCATCATCCTCTTTCTGAACCTCCCTCAAGACTCTATCGCTGAGGCACAAGACAATCGAGCTATACGCCTTGTATTCCAGTTCTTGACATTTCGCCGCATCCATCCCTTGAATCTCTTTCTTGTCCGTCTTGGATTTCACATAATCCCAGACGCCTTGCTGCATCAGAACAGCTCTCATCTTCAATCTCCACAGGCCGAAATCATTTTCGCCGGTGAATTTCTCAACGTCGAACTTTGCGGTAGACATTGTTGAATTCGTCGTCCTTCTTCGATTCCCACAGACGGCGCCAATTTGTGATGCTATCAGATACGCGACTCAATCTTGTTATCACAACGAGATCGATTCCGGAACGAGAAGAACGAATACTTGATATGAAAATGAATAAGCAAAAAACAATTCTTGGAGAGTCAATGGAAATCTTGTGTTTTATTTGTGTGGAAGATTACAAAACTCATGGATGAAAAATTCTTTTTCTTTTTTCCACAGCTCGGCTCTATTTAACTAACACTTATCTAACAACTAGTTCAAACCTAACGGCTTTCATTTAAAGCTAACTAACTAGTCGCATCCGACGACGTGCATCAGTTAATAACAACTGTCAACTCCGAACTCGTTTAAGTTCGGCCAACACCGAGCACCAACACCGAGCACTGAGCACCGAGCTCAACACCGAACATTGAGCTCGGTTAATCCCTGAGCACGACTACAAACTCGACCAATCACCGAGCATGATTGCAGTTCGTCAGATCACCGAACAGCATATCGGTCCCTAATCGCCGAACAGCATATCGGTCCCTAATCGCCGAACAGTATATTGGTAACCGAACTGAACTGATTGTGCAGTTTTGCCCCAATCCTCATAACAGAAAGGAGTAAAATATAACCCAAAAGGGTCAACAAATCTCAAAATATTTGGCTAATAAAAAGTCTAACTTTTGAAAGAGAGAAACTGAATCAAGAAAATTGATAGTATAAGTTATGGTTACAACTAAGATCAGTATCCACGTATGAAATTGTCGGATTATGGACCTAGTAAGATTAGATTTAATTAATTCATTTATACGTGAAAAATTAAGTAATTACATAAATAATAATATAAATTAGGGCATGAGATTTGCTGATATGTAAATTATTTTCGGTCTTTATTACAAGCTCATTTTACTTCATTACAGTAGGTTTATTACTTCATTCTGGCACGTAATACCTTGAAATTATAGTATGTTTTTACTTACTTCCAGTAGGTTTTGAAATGATTCAACACATGTTTCATTCGAATTCATTGAATTGGTTTTTTTACTTTATTCACTTTAAAAAATACAATTCATTTCAGTAGGTTTATTACTTCATTCAAAAATGTTATTACTTTATTGGACAAGGTTTTTACTTCATTCCGGTAGGACTTCAAATGCTTCTACACATACTTCATTCAAATAGTTTATTACATCATTACATGTGCTAATTACACCATTGAATTAGGCTATCATTTCATTTTGTTGTCATAGCTGGAATTTCGAGACTATCACAGCATTGACGGGATGATCTTGACGTCTCTGTCCACGAGTATGTACTGAAATGAAGTAATAATCCTATTAGAATGAAGTAAAAACCTACTAGACTGAAGTAATAGATTTTGTAATGAAGTTAAATAATCCTAATATTATTTGACTTATTTGCCATGGATTAAAGTCAAATAGGCTTGTGATGAAGGCAAAAATAGCTTATACATCAGCGTATCTCATCCATAAAAAACTAGATCTAAAAATTGTAATTTGATTTAGTTCTGCAATTCTGCGTTAAGGAGTGAATTTGCATATAATGAGACTCTATTTGACTAACCATAAAGAGAGGCAAATACTATACTATCTCACTTGTAGGTTATAATGTGATACGAGACAATTTCCCCATATCTTATTGTTAAGTTAGTATTGATTTACCATATTTGTTGCGTATGATATTATTAGATTAGATACACTTTATTGTTGAGATATTATCGTATCCCACATATTATAAATATGTGTGGAACTTATCATATTATTCAATCAATGAAATAAAGGAATTCACGCTATTTTCCTTTCTTGTACAATCCAAAACCCTAGTTCTTATCGTTGTTGATCGTCGGGCAAAGATTCCCGCGACTTCACGGAGAAATTGATCCTAGTTCTTGTCGTGTGTGATCGATGGGCAAACGTTCCCGCGACCTCACGGAGTAATTTGTGCGAGGTTAAGGAGTATATCCTTAACAACTGGTGCTTTCATTGAGAGTCTCAATCATTCATGGCGAATCGTATGGTGAGTCGATCGTCGTGACTTGCGGCAACGGCGCGAGCATGCTGGAGCCGTTTCCATCATCACCGAGTGCTCTGGATACGCCGGCGTTGGCTTTTGAACATATACTAGCTTCGTTGGCTCGCCTCGACACTCGGATGGACGCGTTGGAGCGACGTGCTGCAATTGCTCAGCCGCCGCCTTGGCCAGACCCCGACCCCCCTACACGACTGGAATTTAAGCAGAGGGAATTCCTCACGAGAGAGATCCGTGATTACAGCGGTTACTCAGCAGCCGCTGCTAGGGTTTGGCGGCCCGTCGAGTCGGGGACAGCGTTATGGGGCGTCGTTCAGGGAGCGTTACGACCCCAACGGCGAGACCAGCCGCGGCAGACAACCTACGTCGTGGGATAACCCAGCGCACAGGTCAGATTTTCAGGACAGTGATCACTACTTCAACTCAGTTACGGAAGTGCTGAGCAAAGTTGCAAAAGATCTCGGCCTGATTGAGCTCGAAAGCGACGAAGCAAAAGGCAACCAGGACATGAAGAATGATGAGCCCAAGCGTGTGATCTTAATTAACATGTCTACAGCGGCGGGCGGCGGCGATGACAAGAAGAGGAAGCAAGATCATGTGATAAATCGCGACGACGATCCGAAGCCGAAAACAAAAAAAAGCATATCTCCTAGAGATTGCGAAGAAGCACATCAATGTCCAAAAAGCTCTAGAAGAAATAGGAGAAGCTGAAAGAGATGTAGCAGCTGCAAGAGATAAATTAGCTGCTTTACTCCACAAATTTGATATGGAGGAATTTGATACGGGTGAAGGGAGACGTTCAGCTATTCGTTGTGCGTTTGATCCAGGAGGAGACGTCTCTCAACAATTTTTGGCTTTCAACTCTCGTCATCGCGTCGTGATTTTCACCTTGAGGACAAGATGGATTTCAACCGTGGGGGAGTTGATATGAGACAATTTCCCCATATCTTATTGTTAAGTTAGTATTGATTTACCATATTTGTTGCGTATGATATTATTAGATTTGATACACTTTATTGTTGAGATATTATCGTATCCCACATATTATAAATATGTGTGGAACCTATCATATTATTCAATCAATGAAATAAGAGAATTCACACTATTTTCCTTTCTTCTACAATCCAAAACCCTAGTTCTTATCGTTGTTGATCATCGGGCAAAGATTCCCGCGACTTAACGGAGGAATTGATCCTAGTTCTTGTCGTGTGCGATCGACGGGCAAACGTTCCCGCGACCTCACGGAGGAATTTGTGCGAGGTTAAGGAGTACATCCTTAACATAATGCTACTTATGAGTTATGATCCACAAAAATAACCGAACCGATTGTTTCACTTCATCCTTGTTCATAACTTATTCTTGGACTTATTACCTATCGACCTTAATTTTTAATTTTAAGAACTAATTACATATCTAATACTTCATCTGTCCACGATTAATTGGCATAATTTTCTCTTTTCATCCATCCATCAACAATTAATTAACTTGTTACCTAGACTACTTCTGATAATGAGCTCTCATATTCCACTAGCTCAACTCACTTATATTTTATTATATAAAAGCAAGTCTAATATTCTATTAACTTTTTTCACTAACTTTTTACTATATTTCTTCAATCCAAACAGAGTCAACTCATATCAATTAATCATGAGTGAAAGGAGTATTTCAATTTTGATTAGTATATAAAACTACTATTGAACAAAGTCAAATCTGAACAAAAAGGTATATTAATTTGGTTCATGAATCATGATATGTACTACTGCTAGTATCGTGTGGTCATTAGATGGGCTGATCACGGGCCAAGTTTCAGGTTGATGCTAGATTCATAAAATTGCCCAATTAAAAATTCACTACAACTAACGAGCTCGGATTGGAACTTGAATAACTCTAGATACAATCATACAATTCAATAAGTATATTATTAATATTTTTATAATTTCTACGAAATACAACAAAAACTCAAATGAAATGAGGCTGCAATGTATATAGAATATCACCTCTAATAGAAAACAATAAAAGTACTAATGTTTCGATTTAGGGCCATAACAAATTCGAAGCCATTTATTAATTGTCATTTTAATAGTATTAATTAATATTATAATCGTCTAGATGGAGCTGACGCGGTGGAGACCGGCGGCGGAGATGAATTTGACCTTACCGGCGGTAGGAAATCCAACTACAATCTCACACAGTGGAAGTGTAACCACCGTCTCCTTCCCCTTGACCCCGGAAAGCTTGGAGAGGTGGCGCTCTTTGAGCAAATCCGTCACTACGACGTCGTAATAAACCCTCGCCGTTTTGCTCATCTTCCGCTCGGTTTTGGCTCTCTGCCGAATCCAGAAGAAGCCGGTGGCGCGGTTGAACCCAAGCTCTTCGAACTCCGCTGCCTCAACCTCCGCCACCTGAAACAGGCACCGAGAACTCGTCGAGAAGTTCTAGAAACTTCTGCTTGCAGGTGGCGGAGCCGTGGTAGATCTCGGCTCTCTTGCGCTGAGCTTCGATCTCTTTCGACATTTTCTTAGATTTTGATTGTTATTTTTTTTTTCCTTCATTCTTTGTTAGGTTTTTATAAATCATTTTTAGCGGTATTTTTGTGGGCATCACGAATTAATTGAGTTGTATTGAGTTAATTAAATATAACTAAATTTGTGACGTGAATGAGAACATTGCATGACAAGATTTCATTGTTTTCCTTGTGTAATTTCTTCCGTTGTGCAATTCAATGATTCAAATTAGTAATAGACTAAATAATCTTCACTTGGTCACATTTTCCTCTCCTATAATATAGAGATACTCTACCTTGATAATTTCTTTCAATTAGTGATATTTAATCATATTATTTGTTTAACTTTTTCTATATTTAAAACGAGATTCATATTGATCTATATTACGTCATTCTATTTGTTTTCGTCGTTATTAGAGACAATAACAAATTGATTTGTAGCCTGTAGGAATACTACTTTTTGGATTTCCATGAAACGTATGTAGTTTTTCTTTTAGAACATGACTCCATGTACAATATAGTTTATATTTCAATATTCAAATACTTTTACTTAAAAAGTCAACTTATATTCTGGCGAGACTCATACTTATACTAGTTATTTTCTTAAAATATGTGTTCATCAAATAATGCGTATTACGGAGTACTCGTTGAAAAGGTTGAGTACTGATGGTTGGGCGAATTTTTGATGGTAGTAAATGCAGGTAATGAATATAGATCACGACACAAGGAATTACGTGGTTCGATTTACTGAAGTAAATCTACGTCCACGGGAAGAAAGGAGGGCAAGATTGTATTGCTTGATCTGGTTTACAGCTTACAAATACAGACTTGCTATATGTTATTTGATGTCTCGAGAGCTTTCTTTCCTCTCTTTTTCTCCTTCTTAGTCTATCTGATCTAAGTTCTATTTATACATTGAACTAAGATCGTGGCTTGCATCACCACTAACTAGGTCGTGGCTTACATCATCACTAATTAGGTCGTGGCTTACATCATCACTAATTAGATCGTGGATGTCGTGGAGGTCATGAGATCCAGCATGGGTCCACCACTAAATAGATCGTGTAGTGGAGGTCGTGGAGGTTCTGCATGAGTCCACTATCTCCCAGTTCGGTCGAATACTGAGACCGAACTGCTGAGCTATTGCCGAGCAGCTTTTGCCAATCTGAGAGTAGAGCTTGATTGGTCGGCTTTTACCGAGCTGTAGGCTGGGGCCGAACTCTTTGGTAATGCCGAACTGATACTCTTCCTTGGGCTTTGGGCTGATGGGCCGTTACTGCTATTGGGCTTGTTTAGTACGTACCCCATCAAGTACGTAATATATATGTAGATAATTTATAAGCTGTCATTCTAGCTAGGCTGTGATACGAACCTCTATTATTCTATTATTATTTAGTTTAGATATTATAGGGATTTAGCATATCTTTTTCTATATCTTTGTTTTCTTGTTCATTAAGTCAGTAGCATTATAAATAGGATAGACTGTTATCTTTTTTATTCATTCAATCAATTAATGAAATATTTTCTCTCCCAAAGATAACGTGTGTTTTCCAATCCTAATTTTTGATTCCCTCCGCCGATCCTAATTGGACGCCGGAGTATTCTATCAATCGCCGAGTTATCTGCCCGACGGGAGCGACTCCCGCGCACAGAAACTCCGCCATCGTCCGCCGAGCCTGTTGGCCACCAGAAATTTATCTCCACCGCCGAGCGAAACTCGCCGCCGGTGCTTGTTAATGGAAACACCCTTAACAATTGGTGCTTTCATCGTGATCTCACCCTCCCACCATCTCGAACCGAAGCTACACCGCTGCCCGACGGAAAACATTCCGCGCACAGCAACTGCTTTGGTTGTCGAGTCCCGCCTGTCCGCCGAGCCCTAGCCGCCGGACAACACTACTTCTGCAACGCCCGACGGGAAGGATTCCCGTGTGCCGCGTCGAAGTCAGACGATCATCATCCACCACAGCCACGCTTCAGTCCGTCGACATGTCATACGACTACACCAGTTATCGCCGTCATCAATACGACTTCCCTCAGGCCACACAGCCATTCCGTCCCTACCAGCCGGTCCAACCTCGCCGTGTAACCTGTTGGGACCCTCCAAGCAGCCGGGTGGAAGTACTCCATCCGCCGTCGTGGCCTGATCCAGAACCACCCTACGTCTCACACCACGTGGATTCACCTGATCGTCGCCCACGGCCGAGATACCCGCCCATCGGGTACCGCGATCGCGCGCAAGACGCTTGGCCCCGACACCGCGGGGGCTACGTCGAGAGGGGTGGCCACCTATCTGATCGCGGAGAGCATCAGACCCAATTAGGGTTTGATCGCTACCCGACAACCGCAACGCAGCGGCACCGCCCAACGTGCTGGGACCCACCGGCGCAACAGCAGGACCGCGGCTACCCGACCGTTGACCGGCCTCGAAGCTCGGAGACGTGCTGGGACCAACCTCGCCCTCGGGAGGAGGTGAGAGCGCGAGTCCAGCCCGCCTCCCACCAGCCCCGCTACTCCACCGAAAAGCCAACGCGGAACCTGTACAGTCAGCCCGCACGTGTGACCAGTCAAACTTCGGAGCAGCCACACCTGCCGCTAATACGGGTCTCCCAGGCGGAGAAGTCAGAACGGTCCAGGTTGGGTCTCTGCTGGCACTGTCCCGAGAAATGGGTGATGGGACATGTGTGTAAACAACGCATTCTCTGTTATGCGGATGGTGGGGAGGAGTTTGAGGAGAACATTCAAGATGAGAATTTAGCCGAAGAGAAAACTGATAATACTCCCACGATAGTATTCGGTGATGATGTTCCCAATGACATTACCGATGTTCACAATGATGGCGCTCCTCTTGATGTTCCAAACAACGAGTCCCTTGGAGAGTTCGTCAAGAACAAATGGATTATCAAGAACGACAATGAGCCACCGCAAGTGCTCATTGGGGTATATGATGAGAAGATTGGTGAAAAGGAGGAGACATTGCTAGAAGATAAAGATGAGGATGGTTCTATTGGTGAAGTGGAGAAGATAATCGCCTCTCTCAATGTTGGTCAAGTGTCATCCAAAAATGTTGTTGGAAATTGTGGGGGCAAGAAAGGAGATGGTGCTTACACCGATTTGCCCGTAATTGCTTGTGTCTATGTGGATTTGAATGTCGGTGATGTTCCAAGTATGAATCATCGATCAACATCTCTCGACAAAGATGCAAGGTTGATCCCACCGAGTAATGACATGCCATGCTTGGGCATTCTGGGAGGCGTGGACAAGCTTTTCGATTTGGCAAGGAATTTTTTCGACAAAGTTGGGTTTCCTTTGTTGATTTTTTATGGAAGTGAAGAAGAGAGACGTTCATTTGTTCGGTGTGTGTTTGATCCAGGAGGAGTTGCCTTGCCGAAGCTTCTCTTTCAACTCTCCTTTTTGCTTCGTGGTTCCCACCTTGAGGACAAGGTGGATTTTAACCGTGGGGGAGTTGATACGAACCTCTATTATTCTATTATTATTTAGTTTAGATATTATAGGGATTTAGCATATCTTTTTCTATATCTTTGTTTTCTTGTTCATTAAGTCAGTAGCATTATAAATAGGATAGACTGTTATCTTTTTTATTCATTCAATCAATTAATGAAATATTTTCTCTCCTAAAGATAACGTGTGTTTTCCAATCCTAATTTTGGATTCCCTCCGCCGATCCTAATTGGACGCCGGAGTATTCTATCAATCGCCGAGTTATCTGCCCGACGGGAGCGACTCCCGCGCACAGAAACTCCGCCATCGTCCGCCGAGCCTGTTGGCCACCGGAAATTTATCTCCACCGCCGAGCGAAACTCGCCGCCGGTGCTTGTTAAGGGAAACACCCTTAAGAGGCTGTCTTTCTAGAATTCTGTACTGCTGAAAATGATATTTAACTGAAAATTGGGACCAAAATTTCCTAGGATTGATATACAATAGGTATTAAATTGCATCACATCGTACAGGTGTGAACGTTACGTTGTAAAGTTGCATTCCAAGAAAATTATTCACATGCGTCCACTAAATTAAATAGGACTTGACACGTGTGTGAGTTAGCCAAGCGGTGAGGTTAATGCTTGAGGCCAAAGATTTCAGGTCCAAGTCTTTCGTGGCGCGGCCTTTAATTCAAAATTATTTACCCATAAAAAAATAGAACTGGTTACTACTTTTGGCTATTTTTGAAATAGATCTTAATTGGTTTTGTTATGCAATTTTGACAATTAAGGACCTAAAACAGGTTGGCTCAGGTGTAAACGTTTTTTTAATACTCCCGCCGTCCCTATGAATAGGCCATTTGGGATCGGCACGAGTTTTAATGTATAATTGATAAAGTAAGAGAGAATGAGAAAAAATAGTTGAAATTGTATAGTGGATTGTGGGGCCCATAAATGACAAAGGAAAAAGAAAGAGAAAAATGTTTCCATAAATGGATATGGATTAATTCTATGGAACGGACGAAAAAGAAAATTGGTCAATTTCTATGTGATGAAGGGAGTAATAAAAATATCTCAGACCCCATGGTTGTAAGTGAAATTTAAAAGGTACTCCCTTCGTCCCGCTTTAGCCGTCCTGGTTATTCATTTTCATCCGTTCCGCTTTAGAAGTTCAGATTGGAATATTTCATAAAGGGCAAATAAAATAACAAAATCAACTGAAAATAACAATTAACCTCTAATTTATAAACTCAAACTAATCAGAGAAAGTAACAACATAACAAACCATTGAAATCCAAGGAAGAAGGTACGACGCATCACTTCAGAAGATAGCAAACAGATTAAGCAAATAAGTATCTTGATCTAGAAGCTCTATACAGTTACTTTATACTACTACAATAGGGTCATCAAATTTATTTAAATGATAACATTTTGATTATTTCGTCTAGAGTATTGTACTAATACAAATATTAATCATGTGTAAAATACAAAGAAACTATCAAACAACTGAATTAATTAAAACTAAAGCCCCAACAACATATTAGAACAATCAACATATGATTGGCCTGTTCCCAGTAAATCAAACACCACTGCTAATCAATTCCACCTTTTGTCAGCTTTTCTGTTAGGATATTCTTGGTTGATTGGTTTCTACCTTGATGATTCTGTGTAAAGATTGACAAGAGACAAAAAAAATTGGTTGAAACAGATTAAAACTTAGTTCAGTCATGGGGATTCCACTTCACCCCACATATCTAAAAGATACCCCTCACATTTCCCATGTGTACCATTGGCAAATAAAGCTGAGTTGTAACCCCAGTTTCTGGAACCCATTACATTGGCCCCACCACCACCATGTTGGTTTTTGGTGTTGTGTCTATATTCAATAGCAATCTGTTCAAACACTTCCACCTCAAACATGTTAAGCCTCAGTTTTGGCCTCATATTGTCCCTCACAAATGCAAAGGGTAGTTGATCTCTTGGGTTGAATCCTTCCAACTCATTGAATATTAGGCATGAAAACAGATTTGTCGGGACACTGTGTTTCCTCAAGATCAAAGCACTATCTGGCACATCTGCAATTAAGGAATACATCATGAATTAGTTCCTATGGGTATTTATTTATCAATAGAAGCTAACTTATAGTAATTGTTTCATTTTACCTAAATTGTTGATGCAAAAAGAAGAGCCTTATATATAACAAAAGCAACATGCACAAATTGCCAAAAAGAGAACCCCCAAAGCAAGAAACCTTCACTTAGAAACCACTCAACTATAATTGGGAAAGTCATGATTAGGCCTTCAAAGACAAACTCATGAAAAATGAAGCAATTAATTAACATCATAACAATGAATCCACACCATAAAAAAAAACAAAGAAGCAACATTACAAAGTTAAAAGTGAAGCAAGATTACACCTGAGGGATAAGGCTTGTCTGAATTCCATGGCAGCAAACCATGCTCACAGTAACTCTCCATCTGAGCTATGATCCCACTGACATCCCACCATTTCCTCCACCGCGCCGTCGCGGCGGCCTCCTCCATGGTGTGCAAGAAAAAGGGGTGTTTGGAGACAGCCATGTCAAAACCATCCTTGATCACAAGTGAATGAATCAAGAGAAGCGGGTCCACCACCAACTGCAGCTTGGCATCAATCCAAATGCTGTATTTTGAATTCGGGAAGAGGCGGTGGAGTAAGTACTTTGGTATAACGCCGTTCATTGCCGGATTCTCGTACAACTCCTCACTCGAAACCCTAACCACCGTCCACGCCCCAATCTTGAGCTTCTTGGATGATTTCTGCGGCGTGATTAGGTTGTGCAGGTGCAGTCGATCGAGGGTTTCGTCGTCCACGAACAAGAAGAAGCAAACGAGGCCCAAGGTTTTGGATCCAAGGCCCACCGGCTGCCGGATTTTGTCGTGGTCGTTGAATATGGCGGAGACCACCACCCCCTTTGCAATTCTCCATCGCCTCTCGATCTGTAACGCCGTCAATCAAGAATTTGTGATAGAAAAAAAAAAAAAAAACTAACCGGAGCTGGAAATTGGGAAGTTTTTGAAGAATCCACATGGGATTTCGAGTCCATGATCATCGGGATTGTTGAGATAAGGGAGCCTCTCGGGAAAGGTGAGATTCCCTCCAAAGGTGGAGGCGTTTCTCTGCAGAAATTTCAGAGACGGCGGAGGCTGTGATGGCGGTGTGAGGAGAGAATTGATTTGATCGGAAACCAGCCAATAATCTGGGAAACAAAAAGAAAGACCCATTACGTAAAATGTGTGGAATTATAAGAAAAAGAGAATCTTTTTGGGGATTACCGGAGAAGGGGACGGGGGAGGAGCAGGAGGAGCGGGTGGTGGGGATGGAGTGCTTGTGCTGGGCGTAGGAGGAAGGGTAGGAGAAGAGGGGGCCCTGAAGAGGGTCGAAGGGGAGGAGCGGAAGAGGCATTTGGTGGCGGAGAAGGTGAAATGGGCGGCCAGGAGGAGAGAGGAGGTGAGGAAGAGGAGAGAGCAGCAGAGGGGCTTTGATTGGAAGAGGAGTGGCGTTGAGAAGGTTGCGATCTTCCCCATTCAACCGTCTATGCAATCTTTTTGGGGCACTAATACTCATCATATGCAATTTTCCACTTTTTTTATGTAAATAAAAATACACTATTATCCATTGTGATAACTGGCATAGTATCGTATCACGAGAACTTGTACGTAATAAACGGTGGGTTGATCTGATCAAATTAAATGAAATGACAATATAATCTATGTGTATCGTAATAAATGAAATGCCGATTGATATATACACACTAATATTTACAAAATCTCACTCGAGAAAACGATGAGCCGTGGCATTTGGATGAGTATTTAGCGTGAAATCCATGTTTATAGACATTTTTAGTTCGAAACCCATGTTTGAGATAGTAAAGTAGGTGATAGAGTAAAGTAAGAGTGATTTGATTTTTTTTAATTATAAAAGAAAATGATTCAACTTAGTTGAGACGTCCTAAAAGGGGATACGGACTCAACTTAGATGGGACGGAGGGAGTACTAATTTATTTCCATTTGGGCCTAATGATTAATGAATTTGTGAATTTAGTGTTATATGACTAGCTAGGGGCAACTGCCGTTGGTATAGGTGCAGCATTTTTACATATGGGCCGTCTCATTTTTTTCTTTAGACCCGTTGGGCCCAATAAGAAATTGCAGTGTAATGATTGGGCTTCGTACTAGGCTAGTTTTGAGGCCTTTTGCAATTGCAAAAGCACGATAAAATTAATGAATATCACAAGCAGCAAAAATTAGTAAAAACAATCAAGAGAAAAACGTTAGGAATAGTCAATCTCATAAGTATATACTCCCTCCGTCTTATTATTAAATATGAAATATTTGGAAATCAACACGGAATTTTATGTTGTGTTGTTTTCAGTTTAGGAAAACTGAAAAATAGAGATAGAGTTGTTTTCAGTTTAGGAAATGTTTCATTTTTAATGAGACAATCCAAAAAAAGGAAAAAGTTTTTATTTTTAATGGGACATAGAGAGTATTGTATATTAATCATATGTAGTCATCTATGTTGAGTCACATACACTTGTCTAATTAACACTTAAAAACCAAAAAGTACATTACTTATATATCATTTCATGTCTTTACCGTAAACTTAAAAAGTGATGATAACTTATAGCTCGTGGCCAATTTCCCACGATCAAGTGTTTTGCCAAAATTAAATCAACAATTCATATTAGGCAGAGTTTTTTAATCAACTATTGATTCCATTGAATGTGAGGAGTTTGGAAGTGAATTAACTAACCATTTACGTCGATATATAGAAAGATTCAAGAATTGGTTTGGTATCTTCAACGAATGACGTCAGAGCTTGCGTTTGCGTATCATGGTGAAATCGGCATTGGGCCAATAGAAAGAGGTTCATCACGTGAATATATCTGGGCTTTCCATTCTCAAACACACATCACCATATTGCCTGCAACGGAATGGGCTACCTCAACTTCAAACCATTCACTATTAAACTTATACGAATCAGTGTATATTACTTAACGTAGCTTTCCAAGATCCACTACAAGCCCATGTTAATCAAACAAATAAATATACTCCCTCCTCCGTCCATGATTAATTGCCATGAATTGGTCGACTCGAGCAGTGGTGGACGCAGAAATATTTATCAATAGGGGCTGAGGTTTCTAAATATTAATTTAAGTATATATTTTTTGTGTAATTTAGATTATTTGTAGGGGCTTTTATATAATAATTTACACTGAATTTGATTAAATTAAAAAAAATATAAGTAGAAAAATGTTTAAAAAAAATACGAGTGAGGGCATTAGCCCCTCCCTACTCCCACTTGGGTCCGCCCATGGACTCGAGTGTTTAAAAATGACGTAAAAACTCATTTATCATAAAAATTAAAGTGATTGACAAAAATCACAATATTGAATTTGTAAATTTACTGTATCCATAGTGATATTAACCACACTAGGAAAAAATGAACACATTTCAACCATAATGTTGCACTTATCTAGCTAGTAGATAAATACATCCGATCCATCGTACATCTTCTTTATCGAATAGCTGAAAATGGTACTCTGTTTTTATTCTAAATATATAGAAGATGACACTTGAAAATTAAGTACTTATTTAATTTATGAAATTATGTAGAGTAGAAAGCAATAAGAGATAAGTAGAAGATTTGAATAAAAGGACCATAGTTATACTCTTAAGAGTGTCCACAGTGGTTAAGGCCAAGGCCAAACCTAAGCCATAAAAACTTGGCCAAGGTCAAGAAACTTGGTCAGGTCACAAAAAAACTTATCCACCCTAATAGTGGGCAAGCCCAGCCACAAATTAATTATTTTTTCATTTTTGGTTATATATTAATTTTTAACTAGAATAAAAGTTATCGGACTATAAAAATTAAATTTTTTTGACTAATTTAATAAAAAAAATTAAAACCAAATCTTCGTTGTATTATAGAAAGGGGAAAATTATACAACACAAACAACACCGCGAACGCATATCACACTGCGCCCCCTCCCCATCAATCATTTGTTGATACTCATCATCGCCGGTATTCAT
Source organism: Salvia splendens (assembly GCF_004379255.2). NCBI lineage: Eukaryota > Viridiplantae > Streptophyta > Magnoliopsida > Lamiales > Lamiaceae > Salvia > Salvia splendens. The sequence continues at coordinate 35,367 of NW_024599543.1, forward strand.
TTTGAAAGTAGAATTGAGATAAATTGAAAATAGTGGAGATTG
>NW_024599544.1:0-41071 GCF_004379255.2 Salvia splendens
TTTGGAGCTTTCTTCACTGATCCTTTTTCCTTTAATTATCTCTCCTCTGATTTCATTTTTTACACGATCCGACCTCTGAACAAGGTGTCTTTTTGTTTCAGTTCATCTTTTGTCTCGTTTGCTGAATTTCCCCTTTCGATCATGCATCCACTTTGCATCTTTTAGCCCTATCATCATCACTACCTTCTGTCAGAGTCTGTTTGTGAAAATGGTTTTGAGCTGGCGACGAGCCTTCTGCACTTCTATCCCCAAGGATCAGGACCGCGCCGCCTCCCCTATCATCGCTGGAGACACCTCCACCCCCAGGATCACCTCCAGATTCGCCAGATTCTTCTCCGAGCCATCTACGCCGCGATTTCACTCTCAGCCGCTCTCTAGCCCCTCTCTCCGCTGCAAAACTGCTGCTCCGTGTGTTACGCCTTCCGAGAGCCCTAGGCTTCAATGCCGGACTAGGAAGAGTCCGCGATTCTTCACCAGCTCCGCGCCTTCCTCGCCAAGGTCGCCGTCGACGTTTTCGCTGATTAAATCCGGACTCCGTATCACCAAGGTGCGTAGGCTACAGTAGAATTTCGTTATTGCGTTTGATTTGAGTTTTTTTTTTTTTGGTATGATTTGGTAATAATGGATGAGTTGAAACTCTACTGTACGAGCAGAGTAGGTGCGGAATATGCTTGCAGAGCGTGAAGACGGGGCAAGGCACCGCCATTTTCACGGCGGAGTGCGGCGACGCTTTCCATTTCCCGTGCATCGCCGCTCACATGAAGAAGCAAGGGGTGAGATCCGCCCTCGCCTGCCCCATCTGCAGCTCTACATGGAAGGAAATGCATCTCGTGGAAACCGATCCATCGACGGAGCTGCGCTGCGGCGATAATAAATCCTCTTCTGTGTTTAAGGTCTACGACGACGACGAGCCGCTCTCTTCTCCAACTTCCGGCGCGCGATTCATTCCGATTCTCGAATCAGATGAGACGGAAGAGGAAAACGACGATTTCCCCGGCTTCTTCGTCGCCAACAATGTCGTTCCGGATAAGATCAAGTCGAGGAATGTGGAAATCGGTCTGTTATCGGAGGCGGTTGTGGTGTCAGTAGGAAAAACTAGTGAGACATACGCCGTCGTTTTGAAGGTGAAAGCTCCAACGCCGCCTCCGCGAAGGGCGCCGATCGATTTGGTCACCGTGCTGAATGTCAGCAGAAACGTAACCTCCGATAAGCTCCATCTAATGCGGAGGATGATGCGGATGGTGGTGTCCTCCCTCTCCGCCGCCGACCGCCTCTCCATCGTGGCATTCGCCACCACATCCAAGCGGCTTCTCCCCCTCCGCCGCATGACCACCGCAGGCAAGAGATCCGCTCGCCGCATCATCGACGCCGTCGTCGCACTCGACGGCGCCGCCACCAGCGCCACCGACTCGCTGAAGAAAGCCGCCAAGGTCATCGAGGACCGCCGCGAGAAGAATCCCGCCGCCAGAATCCTCCTCCTCTCCGACGCCCACCGCAGCGGCCCGCTCGTGTCTTCCACGCGCTTCTCCCAGTCCGAGATCCCCGTCCACTCCGTCAACCTGAGCGCGTGCGTCCACGCCACACCCGGCGGCGATCACGTCGCGAACTGTGTCACCGGCCTGCTGAGCCAGGTGGCGCAGGACCTCCGGGTCCAGGTATCGTTCGCGGCCGGCTCAGCCCCAGGCGAGATCTCCGCGGTCTACACCTACGCGGGCAAACCGGCCCTGGTCGGATCCGGTTCGAGCTGGTGCCGGGTCGGGGAGCTCCACTCGGAGGAAGAGAGAGAACTGCTGGTGGAAATGCGGGTCCCACCAGCCACCGGTGGGGCCCGGAGGCTAATGTCGATCCGTTGCTGTTACAAAGACCCGTCAACTCAACAGACCATATACGACAAGGAGCGGTGCCTCGTCATCCCCCGCCCACGCGCCGTCGGATCCTCCACCCGTGACATCCAGCGCCTCCGCTGCCTCTTCGTCACCACGCGCGCTGTGGCCGAGAGCCGCAGGCTCTCGGACCGCAACGACATGGCTGGGGCGCTCAGCATGCTCGCCTCGGCCTGCGCCCTCGTCCTCCAGTCCGGCTCGAGCTCTGGGGAGGAGTTTGTGCGCGGGCTGGAGGCCGAGCTCGCGGTGTTGAATTGCAAGAGGCAGGACCAGGCGCAACAGCGAACGGCCCGGCCCGATGACAATAAGGCCGAGCCGCTTACGCCGACCTCGGCTTGGCGGGCAGCCGAGCGCCTCGCTAAAGTCGCTATTATGAGAAAGTCTTTGAATAGAGTCAGCGACTTACATGGGTTTGAGAATGCGAGATTTTAATATTTGTGTTTTTTTATTATTATTATTATTATCTTAGTAGTAAAATAAATTACGAAAAGTTACTATAAGAAAAATGTACAAATATATTTTGTCAAAAAAGGGCAGAGGTGGTTTGTGAGGCCCCGCGTAGTATAATTGATTGAGGGGTATCGTTGTGGGGTTTCTCAAATTTAAATTTTATGGGGGGTCATGATATATATTGCATTGTTCTATTATTTCTTTTATCCTTATTTCAAATTATAAAATAGTTGTAGGGAACGATGTTATGATTTGATATGAATGGATGTCTTATAGCAATCAACTGAAAAGTTATTGTGGAGGTGTCCTTTTATGTAAAAAATTAATATTGTTGGTATATAATGTGTTGAAATAAAGCTTTGTTTGTATTAAGTGGGAGTGGGGTTTAGTTTTTTGGCTGTGTATGGGTATAGCTTCTAGTGCTCTATACCTTTTGATATACAGCTTTGCAACATGACTGAGATTTGCGTGAATTTTCTTTAATAAATTTCGCAAGAATCAACCAAATTGTTATCTACTCTTTGTATGGATTCCGATCACCTTTCCTTACAATGTCTTTCACTCACCCACTAAGTAGAACTAAATTACGAAAACCATTTGCCAAATAAATTTAAAAGGTTTTCTTGCAAAACTGTTGGAAAAGGGCATGTGCTTGAAATGGGTGTTGATTTGGGGAAGCTTTCAAGATGGCAAGTGAGATCACAAGATACCAGAATTTGATATAATAATTGAGAAATCGTTGGGTTAATCGTGTTGGGCCATATGATGTGCACAGAGCAAGATTAACAACCTGTCTCAATTTTTTGCCATTTAAATCCAATTTTGTCAGCCACATTCTTAGCCAATTCCCCACACATATTTTCCTACTCCAAAACCTGCTCTGTGTCATTTTCAATTTGGTTGGTGCCACATTGATATAGATCATGATCAAGAGGCCACGTTACATAAATAATTGAGACCTCCAATTAGTGCCTTTGCTTTGAAATTAGTACACCATTTAAATATTGATTGGGAATCATGATATGTTTTCATGAAAACTCTAAATGGATCACTCACACTTTTGGAAATCCCAAGAACAATGAGAAATTTGAAAATTAGATCCACCCCAGCATAGCTTTATTCACACGTTTGTAGAAAAATGAGGTTTTGAGCAACTTTTCTTCTTCATTGAGCAAAACACCCTGAGTGGGAGAGATCCCAAAAAGGTAGAGTGTTAAGAGCAATAAAATCTTAAATATCTTTAGAGAGAGAGAGAGAGAGAGGGTGGCACCAAAAGGGGCTTTGACACACTAAAGATATGGATTGTTCTTAACTTTTAGAATCCTGAAATTGCGCATCTATAAAGTTTTTGAGATGAAATTTGGAGTGCCACTCTCATGTAAAATTCAATGGTTACTTTTTTACTATGTTTGGCCCAAGACCGACATGCCACCATTTAAGGGCACATTTCTTTGTTCTTCCTCCTTAGATAGTTTATTTATACTACTATAATATACATTATGATTCGTTGTTACAGATGATCAGATTGTATTTGCTCAAAACACAAGCCCTATGTAAAACAAGTGCTCATTTTGTATCCCATTATTCAAATACTTCATGAAACTACTTTATAGGACTAAATTGAAAGGGGGAAATGCTCAAATCTGAGAGGAAATGCAGGTGGTTGTGTTAAAAATGAGAGGCTAGCCATAAACAAAAAGAATCCATCAACTAGATATTAATATATATATAAACAGATAAGGAATAAACAACACAATCACCAAGTGCTTTATGAGTTGGAACCAAGATAGGAACGAGAAGCTTCATAGTGAAAATGTCACACAAGATGTTGACACCATAATTTCCAACAATTCTTTCGCAAATAAAGGTAGAGCATCATATGGTGATTTCACCATCCACTAAACATAAATGTTCAAACATTATGATTCATATGGGATTTTATATGGCACGTACCTCCCAGTTTATGTGCGCAGCACTTCGTGTTTGTTTTGCAAGTAGAATCTATTTACAGTCCATCCACCACCCGAGTCCGACACAGAAGAAGTAAAACAACAATAATATGATAACAAGATCTAGTTTAAGTGATACAGTTTAGCCTACATACACGCTTTATATTCAATGAAGGGGCATTTCCCTTACGTTTGTGATGGCAGTAGGACGAACCACTTTACAAGCTTTAAGCAGTATCAGAAATGTAATTGCGCACACTGACCTGCTTCGACTTCAGCAGGGCAATAGGGGCACTTGAAGCGCCTAGTGCTGTTGTTTTTGGACAACTTGGTGATGGATTGCTTGCATAAAACATGCCCACATGTTAACAGCATTGGGGGATTCTCTTCGCTTACTTGGTCGCGGCTCACTGGGCACACGAATACGGAATGGAACTGAAACTCCCTGTCCAAATCCACTGGCACCGGTAGTTGTTTCATTGTCTGCCATTCCTGCTTCTTCCCAGTCATCACGTTCATCAGCTTCAGAAGAGTAGGCAACCCCTGAACTCCAGCAGCAATTGTCACACTCAACGGACTCTCGTAAGATTGCCCCATTAGATTGCAGAACTGTTGTGCGAGTTCCACAGATAATTTGTCCCAATGTATGGAAGATAGTAATTCTGCATACGGTGAGGAATCAAGCCTTCCAGCCCATAAAAGGCAAGCCATAAGTTTCTGGAAAACAGCCATATGTTTGGTAGCAAATGGAGCCAAAAAGGCTCTGGCATACTTTAGAGCTTCATCCCTGCCCCTGTTCTGCAAGATCTCTACAAACTGAAGACGATGCAGTTTCAATTCTATGTCAGACCCATTTTGATTCAGTTGATCATGATTACTCGCTGCCCAACCCAGAGCAGGCTCCAGGTTCCTACATTTCATGGCTTCCAAGATCTGGAACATTTCTAGAAAAGGGGATTTACTTGCTGCAGCCTCTAGTTCCTGTGACTCATTGATGAAGCAGTCGCCAATATCAAATTGGCCCTCTCGATAGAAATGGCTGGCAATAATTTGGTTAACAGTGTGTATATCAAAATCAATATTGCGATAAGCCTTTGAGATATCAGGATTGAAAGATTTCTCGAGAAGCTTTGGATACTTGCTTAACGCAACATTTAATTCCTTTTGTGTGCCTTCCAGATGGCTGAGAGGAGCAATTTCTTTCAGCTTAGTTTTCAGTTCATTGAGGATCAATTTATGAGCAGATGGAGATGCAGAATCTTGTTCAGATTGTAGTCTCAAAAAAGCCTGTTCTATTTCTTGCCTGATCTGTTCAATTACTTCTTGAGATTTTGAGGATGAGAGCTTTTGCTTCTTTGTAACACGGTCAAAAGCATCCTTGATGGAATTTAACTCCATTGCCAAAAGCTTGGGTTTAAACAGATTGAGATATCTGAATAAATGAGTGCCACCTACCAAAAAAATAACAAATTAAGTTCAGATAGCCATAAGTCGACTCTTGAATATACGTACAATGACAATAACATCAAGATACCACATCTAGCGACATAGAGAACTAAACAAAGAGACGAATGGGTTCACCAGTCAATGTTAGTATAGACACAATGAGCTTTGATTTGGTGAAACCACTTAATGCCTATGCCCAGGTGATATCATTTCATTCCCACAAATGCCAGAAGCATGCTACTCAACACATAGGGAGGAAAAATGTCAGGAGATAAAAGACCAAAATGCTTAGTGTAACCCAGGGCTTCCTAAAATGTTGCATGCCTTGAACTCTATTAGTGCCATTTCAACTAACTTCTAATAATGGGACAATACTGTTTTGACTGAATAGCTTCCAAGCTGTGCTTACTTAATCCTAAACCAAGCTTCAGATGAAGGTCAGCTCAGTACAAAGTTTGGGCGAAGGATCAGCAAACTTCTTTCAATTAGCCTAGGGTGCAAACTAAATTTAGTAAGTCATAAATAAGAGAACACGACTCTTTGTTCTAATAAGATACTTCCTCCGTTCCCTCATGGTTGAGGCGAAACTTTCACGGAGTTTAAGAAATTGATATTTAGTAAGCATGTTAAGTAGATAGATAAAAAAGTAAGGCTGTAAGAGAGAGAAAAAAGTAGAGAGAATAGAGTAGAAAGTGAATAAAGGAGAGAGAAAAACGTAAGAGATTAAATTAAGAGTGAGAAAGAATGTTTATTATTACTATATATGGAAATGCCTCAACTATGAGGGAACTTCCCAAGATGGAAAAATGACTCAACTATGAGGGAAAGGAGGGAGTACAAGATGTCAAAGGAAAATAGGACACAACTCTTTTCACCTTTTGGTGAAAGAAAAGGATGTCAGATAACATAACACTTCAAAAATTTCAGCCCATTTAGTTTAGCATTCGAAAGATTTAATCTTAAAATCTGAAATCTGGTGTTGCAGAACATGGTATACCTCGTAAAATACAAAATGTGTTAAAAACATAATCAGAAATACTCACGGATCAAGCACTAAAAATACCAAATACAGGACTTTAGAATACTATAATATTACACTTATGATTGATTAAATAAGTAATGGAACAAGCAGTAAAGGCAAGTCATGCTTAAGTCAGCCCTATCATGAAAATGGAACTTTCTGGCCACATGGGGTTTATGAGACTCTTCTGCAGAAGATCCTTTAATAAATGTCCCATGTTCATGATTTACCATTCTTTTCTTTTCATATAGTAACAATTAATAATCTATATCTGTGCCTCCTATATTAGTGGTGCAAAAACTATTTTGGATAACCAATTAACTAGGGCTGTCAATTTTTGACACGACACGATAACACGACACGAACCGGCACGAAAATAATGGGTTTGGGTCAGAGCTTATTGGGTTCGTGTCCTTATCGGGTCGACCCGTTAAGGACACGAAAATTTCGTGTCGTGTTCGTGTCGTGTTCGTGTTATCCGTTAACAATACGTGTCCGTGTCGTGTTCGTGTCGTGTTCGTGTTATCCGTTAACAAATAATATTTTAATATTATTATTTCTTATTATTTTCATTTTAATAGGTTTAACCGTTATCAGGTCGTGTTGTTATCGAGTCGTTATCGTGTCATCTCATGTACGTGTTGTTATCGGGTCGTGTTGACCCGAATTGGTTCGTGTCGTTAATGTGTTCGTGTCGTGTTCGTGTCGTGTTCGTGTCTGAGGGTTTCGTGTCGTGTTCGTGTTCGTGTTTGAGGTTTTCTTAACGAGTCGTGTTCGTGTTTGTTGTTATCGTGTTTGTGTCGTTATCGTGTCGACACGATAACGACCCGACACGCACGATTTTCCACCCCTACAATTAACCATACTAACATACAGTAACATCTTCAAGAATACCTTACTCATCTTTGCATAGTCTACTGAATCACTGCTCAATATGATATGCCGGGTCAGAAGTATAATCATTATAATTTGTACAGACTTAGTTTGTAGAGTACACAATGTTGCACATAAAAATCTTAATTTCTAATAAAATCTTGTGCCGAACAAAGAAATGTTTGACTTAGAATGGGGCAGAGGTAGTGGTAACCAACTCTGTAGGAGAATTCAAGATGTATGATCTTGAATGGTTTGATGAAGAATAAAAGCTGTAGGCTGAGAGCATAAGTCTTCAAGAAACATTTGATGTACTTAGATTCTTGGCAATGATTAAGTGTTTTTTTGTGGTGCTAGACATATGGGTATATAGCATTGCCCTTACATAGTGAAGCATAAAGATTATACTACAATAAGATCCAAACTTACTACATGTGTCATTGATTCCAACACCGAACATCCAAATAGTTGTTAACTAGACATAAGGATATCACAGTACTTACCAGAATACTCACGGATGAGATATAAAAAATGATCCACACTGTCATTGTTTTCAACCAAACATCTATAATCAACCTTCATTTTCATAATTTTAGTTCAAATTCACACCACCTATGGACTTTATGGAACATCAAAAAAAATATTTTCAATTTATTTGACCATAATTCAATGTTTAGTTACATATTCAGAAGAGCAAGATAAACAACATTTGCAATTTTTGTCATGTAGAAAGTTAGTGGAAGAAGGAGGACCCATTGTAGAAAACAAATAATCGATCATGCAAGTGAATATTAGTTTCTGAACTGGATTTATTCGAAAAACATGAACCAGCCATTTCCAGCCCTTAACTTCAGAACTAACCAAGCAGTAAAGGCAAACTGAAATGTAGGTGATAACAATTGATAACGAATACAAAAAAAAACATAGAATCACTTTTTATAGAACATGCCCAAACTATAACACAATAAACAGTTCATGAATCCTAAACTAGCCTAAATTAAATCAGATCCTCCAAAACCAAAAATTAGTAAAAAAAAAGAAAATGTTGAGAATGCCACAACACCCTTAGCAATGTTCTGAGCCTAGAGCACACAACATTCATAAAAAAGTTAATGGTCTCAGAAGCCAAAAAAACCACACAAGAAGCAATTACACAATTGCACATTCACGCAAGCAGGAAAAAAAAAATTGAGTTCCGTCTCAATGTTCGCGAAGATAATATTTCTCATTAGTGCTCATAAATCATAACTTGCGATTGAGCTGCAACTATTGAAGAGAAATGCAAGGAATATATACCTATACCCCCACGAAGTTCACCGATTTCGCTCAATGGCCAATAAAATTGAAAGAAACTTCCGACCAACAGCGACGCCAATATGAGAGGAAGAAGAGGTTCCAATACCTGCAGATAATTATTCGGATCGAAGAGAAACGATGGGTAAAGTTAAATTGGGGAAGATTCAAAATCCTAGGGCAATTGACACAAACATGAGTATAGAGATTGAAAGAGAGGGAGAAAATTAAACTGACCAGATGATAGGAGGGGAAGAGTTTAGAGAGAAGAAATGGTATGCAATGATGATTGGTTGATTGAGGGCACTTCTGGTAAAAATTTGTTGAACAGAGAAAGAAACCGATGAGATAGAAGATGCCAGATTTTTATTTTCTTCTTGTTTTTGTTTTCCGAATTTCATTTTTTATTATTATTATTATTATTATTATTATTATTATTATTATTATTATTATTATTATTATTATTATTTTATTTATTAAAATATTATGGCCTTAATCCTGGTGAACATGTGCTTGTTATCGAGATTGGGCCTGTTAATGATATTGGGCCTGCGTCTTCTATTTAAATTTTTTTGATAAGCTAGCCATAAAATAGTACTCATTCTGTTCCATAATAGATGTTTACTTGGGGAATAACACAGGATTTTAGGAGAGAGTTTTGTATGTTACGTGGAAAGAGAAAATAATATATTTATATTAATGTGAGGGAGAACTTTTTCCAAAAAAGGAAATGTGACACTTTTGTGGGACAAACTAAAAAGTAAAGTGTGACATCTATTATGGTACGGAGGGAGTCCTAAAAAATTGTATGATTATTTACAAGTGCTATCTTGCACGAATGGTAGGATTTCGCATGTTTTTATTCAAGAATCCCAATGTATAGTATTATTATATTGTAGCATCGTAGTCGGAACAAATCAATGCAAGTAGACGACATAAAAAAGTGAAAAGCTGATAAAAGTGAAAGAAATCACCATTGCAGTTGGAACAAATTAAAGCGATATAACACAAGAAAAAAACTACGTTTATCTAGCACTGAAATGCTAGGAAAAACCATGCATATGCATATGCCATAGGATAGTAAAACTACGTTTATCTTCTTAAGATCGTTGTCGGTTGAGCACACAGATGCATATGCTAAAGTAAATAAATTAAAATAACTTTATTCATTTTACTATCCTATAGCATGAAATTAATCTAAATTAAAACAAATACTATAATAATATTTTCAATTACTTAACAAAGAATTTAGATAGAATAACTAACAAACGGAGTAAAAGTTATACCTTTAGATAACTAAAAGATAGCGAGGCGAGGTGGCTACGAGCAAAGAGACTATTTCTGATTCGACGAAATAATAGGGTAAGATTGAAAAAATGTTGGAAAAGATTGAAGAAATTGAGCTGTAGAGAAAATGAAAGAAGTAAAATGAGAGAATGTGAGATATATGTAAATTTGAAATAATATATTCATTTCCGAGTACATATGTTTGTCAAACATTTCCTCCAAGCTCGCATTTATCCATGCATGTTAGTGCAACGGCGGCCTCGTCATGAAGCTAAAAACAAAATTCATGTCAGCTAAAACATGACATGGATATGCCAAAGATATATATTTAATAACAGAATGCAGTTGCCACTCTTGGAAACCATTAGGTGACATTCGGAAGGCCGCACCACATGGATCACAAGTAATAATTGGAAATGACTGCAACTGTGTTTTCCTCTCCTGCAAATATAAACACGAATTTAGGTAATAAAATTATCATAAATGGAAAAAAAAAACCACAACGCTCTTTAAGAATCATGTTCTCTAATATTAGTTGCAGTGTCACACCCAAAGCTACAGGAGTTTTGAAGGAGAAGGCATTTTGTACGTGAGAAAATATATTAGTCCTAAAGGAGAGGAAACAGTACTGTATGATCACAAACAAGAAGCATCCCCCACAAAATTGAAAAATAGCCTCACTAGAAAAGAAATGGGCACAAGTTTATGTAAAAACCTGCTTACGTCCCAAATACATATAGCCACTTATACAACATGTGAAATTTGCATAGATATATCATAAACTCGAAGTTCAAATGGTTTATTAAATGCTCTAGATGTCTAGGAGTCTTGCATGCTTCTAAGTTCTAACAAATAATTCCACAGGATTTAGCAGAAAGCTGCATGACTAGCTTAAGCAAACAAAAATGTCAGCTGATATATTGAGGTTAGAAATACTCCATCTGCCCACCCGACTTGGCTCATTTCTTTTCGGCACTGTTATTTAGGAGTGCAAGATTGCAGTATAAAGGTGTGTGGCCCACTTATTTAACGTAGAGTGAAGTGGTAGCCAAAAAAGGGAAACAAGTCAAATGGGAAAACCCAAAAAAATGAATACAGTCCAAGTCAAGAGAGAAGGAGGGAGTAGTATAGATTGAAGAATGAGCATAATACCTTATTTGAAACTTTTCTTTTGATGTGGTGTATGATTCCCTCGTACTAAAGCATTTATTATATATAAAATGAAAGAATATCTTATTATCAGCTACTTAGTTTTGATAATATGTGAAAAAAAAATTAGAATAGATATAATTGCATACACGATTGATGTAACATGAAGACATTCTATAGTTTTTAGTGGAGTGGTCAATTATATAGCTAGGATGAGAATTGCATGGAGTATATGTTTGGTGAAAATCCTCTGTCAAATTGAACTGTTTATTGAATATGCTCCTTTATTGCTATGTTTAAGACTTATATTTGTTTAAGACTTGTTTTATAAAATTTCAGCAAAGCTTTCACAATTTATTGATCAAAATTTATAAAAAAAAGTTCCAACAACAAAATTTAGGGTGTATATGTTCTAACACAAAATTTGACAAATTTTATCAACACAACCCCTTAATAATAGTCTACTTAAATGATGATGTTGTATATTTATTTGTTTACTTTAATCTGGTATCACGTCTAGACCTTCTAAGTGAGAGCATGTCCATAAATGTCCGAATGAGACTTGGTCTGAAGCGTTCCTTATCGGGACATGACATATGTGCACTACTACCGGGGCAGTCCAGTTGTACACTACTCCTGGGAGGGTCTATATGTGCACTGCTCGTTGGGCGTTCCATGTAGGCACTACTCTGGGGCGGTCCATTTGTGCACTACTCTCTATAGCATCATATCTACTTCTTCATTTGCCGGAGAGTGCATGATATGAACATCTTCAAAGAATGAATCTTGTGTCACATGCTGCCATGATAATCCGATTTTCTCTATCGAAGTCACCCAACTTGACTGAGGAGCGTCTGACCAGGTAGGAAATCAAGCAGAGTCATCCGGTACATGTGGATTCTGCAATCATTAAGGAAGTCAAGAACAAGTCTCCAAATACCTCATAGAATGCAAAATCCACCGGCATCACATGCTTCTGCTTGGTTACTTACCTGGTCAGAAGCACCTAGACAAGTTGATAATAATATATCCTTTTATTCAATATAAAAAATATTTTACTACGACGGGATCATAAGCAACATCCAAACCTAAGAGTTGAACATCTTTTCCATTCTAATATAAACTCACAGACACCATCACTCCTACAAAATAAAAACAATAAAACGGTATTGGTAAAATAAAACACCATATGCTCTTAAAACACATGTTTTGAACAAAAAAACTTACCAAAGAGAGTGTTGAGATTGTAAATTTTCAAGAGCCCGTTTGTGAATAATGAAGCCAAAGAACCCTAAAATCGGATATAAATATAATGAGTCAGACACACGAGAGGGGGCTCGGCCGGTGCCGGAATCCTCCTCCCTCCCCTGGACGCCCTCTGCCCCTGCGCCCTAGATGGCAGAACTGAACTGAAGTAGCGCCGCCGGCGCCCAGAACCTTATGAAGAAGATGCGGTTGTTTGAAATGGGCTTAGCATTTTAGTTGTGTTGCCCTATTTATTTGGGGATAGCTGAGAAATGAATACTACTAGCACTACTACTCTCTCCGTACATCATTAGGAGTCCCGGTTTATTTTTAGTTCATTCGTGATCAGGAGTTACGGTTCATTTTTACTATAAATGGTAGGTAAACTACAAATTTAAGTATTTTACTAACTCACTTCACTCACATTTTATGTTAAAACTAATCTAGTAATCATATAAAAATGGGTCTCACATTCCACTATCGATTTCCACCCACTTTTCTCTATATTTCTTAAAATCCATGCCGAACTCAAATGAGATTCTTAATGAGGGACGGAGGGAGTATATTTTATTTTGGGAATTTGGTTCCTAGAATCATAAATTTGGCCAAAATTTGGCATTTCTACAAAGTTTAAAATTGATACAAAAAAAATCGCCAACTTAGGATCTGTAGTGAATTTCCCATGAAATTATTCTTTTCCGAACTTATATAAAATTCACTCAAGGGATAAATTCATGATTTTTGTACAAATTTTAAGTTCATGGAAAATACCAAATTATATCAAAAGTTTGTGATATTGTGGACCAATTAATTTTACAAAGCCTCCTATTTAAATTATGTGAAAAGATAAATTTATACGTAGTGGGTTGCGTTAAAGATAGAACCATTCTTAAGTGTAGAACCTAGAACTCTACATATTTTATTCATTGGATGAGGAAAAAATGAAGGTCAAGATTAAAAATCATACATATTAGACTATGTTTTCACGACATTCCGGACTCAACATGTGAAAAAACTCACATGTTGATGGAAGAATGAATGAAACGAAGAAGAGTCCATGCATGCTTTATTTTTTCACTTATCTGCATTCACCCATTAATAATAGTTTTGGTTGTAATGTGAAGTTGTTGTGCAAATCAACACCATTGGATTAAAAGATCTAACGACCTCCGTTTGGCATTTGTTCTACGTTTAAGAATGGTTCTACGTTTAAGAATGGTTCTATCTTGATCACAATCCTATACGTAGTACTGTTTAATTTAGCTCTATTTTCATGATATAATTTATGGCTAATTTATCTTTACTATAATTTGGATATTTTTTAACACTATAATTTTAGAAAAATTAAGTCATTGATTTATTATACGGAGTAATTAATTACAGTAGTAATACTAGTAACTAACACACTACATGGTTAAATTTGGTAGTATTAAATGATAATTATGTATATATTTATTATTTAAATTTAACGTAATCTTAAATTATATGCTTAACGTACTAAATTTTATTTGACATCTAATATTAAAATAGATGAATGAATATGATCACTTGACTCTGATAGTACTATATTTTAGTAGTACTACAACACATGTTTTATTTGGTTACACAGTATATTTGACAAAATTAAATATGAATTAAATACCCATTAAAATAAAATTTTGTATATGAAATGATACATAATAAATTTTATATAATATTATTGGTACATAATATCACAAACTCTTGCCTAATTTAGCGTATTTTCTAATGAATTTAAAATTTGGTCTATAAATTCATCAACTTATCGTTTGTTAGTAAATTTTCCATGAATTAGGAAAAAAAACTAATTTTATGGAGAATTCATTATAAAATCTAAGTTCATGATTTTTGCGATCAACTATAAAGTTCATAGGTATCCATCCACGATTATAAGTTCATATTTCATATGATACTGATTTTAAGAAATGAGAGAAAAAATAGTTTGTAGAATGTCAATCCTAATTTTATATACGAGGTTCATTTTTATATAGGAGGTTCATTAGCAAAATAAAATGTGTATTGATGAAAGGATGAAATACTAAATTTTGACTAAAAGTATATCAATTTCAGGGATCAAATATCCCTTTTATTTTCAATTACAATTAATCATTGCTTTTATTGAAGTGGGGTGGGAATGGGATTGGAGTTGCCACTCTCAACTAAAAGAAAAAAGTAAAACAAAACAAAATGCCTTGAAATGTGAGCCGAAACGAATAAATGTAAGCGTCATCTCTATATCCGAATACGGTATGTATTCGTCTCTCAATTAAACTACATACTCACGCGCTTAATTTTTAGATAAATGGAGATTGACGAGGAGTGACGTGGAGCCAGATTACAATGCCAGCTCCATTGGCCAAATCTAAAAAATTCTTCTACAGTGAGTTAAAATAGTTTACTAGGATGATCGTTCGATTTTTTAGATAAAATAATAGTGTTATGATATAATCTAAAATTGAGTTGCAAAATTATTTTAGTTATTGAGAATTAACTATGACTAATTATCTCATGATTACTCATTTAGAATTGAATTGTGGAATGAAATCGTATAAATCACACACTATATATTTAATTATGAGATACAATCTTACGAACCAAACAACTCTAATTGAATTCGGGTATAAATTCAAAATCAATCGTATCATAATTTTTAAATTATATGTTAGTATTAAGACTATTAAAAAAGTACATCTGAAATGTTTGCACAATTTCAATACTACTAGAGTCCTCTAGATAAATGGTTAATCATATTTGAGATACTCCATTTCTAAAACAGTTTTCGGACAATTTTACTCATTTATTGAATATTTATCTTAAAATAAATTAACTTAAGAGAAAAAAGAGAACGTAGAAATAGATGAGATGTAGAATTAAACTGATGAGAGAGATAAAAATGGAGAAAAAAAGAGAGACTACAAGAGAGAGAAATTATATGTAAAAACTACTCGCTCCGTCACTGAAAATTTGTCACTTATTTTCATTTTTGTCCGTCCCTAGAAATTTATCATCTTTCACTTTTACTATTTTTTTGTAGTGGACCTCACATTCCACTAACTATTCCCACTTACCTTTCTCACATTTTATTATAAAACTAATAAGAATATATAAAAGTAGGATTCACCTACCACTAACTTTTTAAACCTATTTTCTATTACATTTTTTAAAATATGTGTCGAGTCATGGTGACAAATTATAAGAGCATCTCCAAGGGGAGAGGTAAATGAAGAGGTAAACTCATATAACTACCATATTTTACCTATTTTCCATGAAAATTCATGCTCCAAGGGGAGAGGTATATGAGAAGGTATTATACCTTTTCCCATCTTGAAGAGGTATCTTTACCTCTCCATTGATGGAGAGGTAAAATCTTATAACTACCATATTTGCTTTCTTTTCATGAAAAACTTCATCCAAGGAGGAATGTATTTGAGATGGTATTACACTTTATGATTTTAATGCATTTTATATTATTATTTTATTTTAAAAAATGATTTACCTTTCTATATACATTTTTCCTTTGGAATGTGTAATTTTTTGGAATGGTATATTTCACTTTATAAGAAGGAAATAGATAATATACCTCTTTCATTTACATCTCCTTGTTGGAGATGCTCTAAGGGATGGAGGGAGTACTACAATATTAGAGCATCCGCAACGGTGAGCAGGACGACATCCGTCCGTCCGTGCCAGCGGCACGGAGACGCTGTCCGCCGCTGCGCTCGCACCGCTGGCACGGCGCTGCTCGATGCATCCAGCACGTCCGTGCCAGTGAGCAGGTGACGTGGTCGGCGTTGATTGGGCAACGGCATGGCCGTTGCATTTGAATATTTTTTTATAAAAAAATCAGTTTTTAATTAAAAATAAAAAAAATATTTTCCCACTTCCCAAAAAAATTATATCCATTTTCTACCTACTTTCATTTTTTTTCTTTTTTTTCCCCAAAAAAACATTTTCATCTATAAATACCCCCACTTTCAGACTAAAAAATTCACACCACACTACACAATTCTCATCCACATTCTCTCATTTTCATTCTCATCTACATTCTCTCATCGCTATTCTCAATCTTTCTTCCACTCCTACAACATAACAATGTCCGGCGACGGCGATCACCCCCGAGCTCCCACCGTTGGAACCCCGATTGGTTCGGTTCACAACCGTTTCCTAGGTCCGGAAATAGAATTTTCGGCCCCTTCTCAAACCCAAAGTTCGGGAGTTCCGGGTGGCTACCGGCCTTACCCGATCGACGACCAAGATGCCCCCGAAGGGCTATACGGGTGGACACCCGAGCCTAGAGCGAGGTCGACCGCCCCCTCCCAAACTCCAACTCCCCCTACTCGCGGTGTCCGCACACCGTACACTCCGGCGGAGATGGAGCAATTGTTCAAGGCGTTCTTGTCAATCTCCGAAGATCCAGAGGTTGGCACGAACCAATCCGACGATCACTATTGGTGGCGCATCCGTCGCCGGTACAATGAAAACCGGCCGGCGGGAACAATCGAGCGCAACGAGAGTATTGTGCGCAACGCCATCTACCGAGCCAACGAAGAAATCCAAAAGTTCTGGGGTATTACCTCCAGGTAGAGCGGTCGGCGGGGAGCGGCCGGAGCGAGGTCGACGTCATCACTGCCGCGATGAACGCCTATCAATCCATGAACTACAAGCCGTTCAAGTACCTCAACATTTGGCAGGAGACGCGGTCGCATCCGAAGTATAGGGGAGACATAACATCCTCCTCTAGTGGCTCCTCCAAACGGTCAAGGTCGGTATCCCTATCCTACGCCGACTCCGAAGACGTGGTTAGCCAACTCACCGGAGCTAACTTGGGTAGCCCCGATGCCGGCCCGAGCAGTTCCTAACGCCGACCGCAAGGGAGGAAGAAGGCGGCGGCCAACCGTGCTCGTTGGCAAGAGCACGGTTGTGGGTGCTCTTAACATAAAAAGTGCTAAGAGCATCCGCAATGGCGGATTTCCTGGCGGACGTCCGCGTGGGGCGTCTGCATTAGGCGTGGGAGGGACGGATGCTGACGTCCGCTGCGGACACCGCAGATCCACGGCTTTCCGGCGACGTCCGTCGTGACGTTCGCTACTGCGGTGCCACACGGACATCCCGACGAACGTCCCGATTTTTTATTTTTTATTTTTTTAACTATGTATTTTTTAAAAAAAATTATGTATGTTTTTTAATTCCGCAAATTGCATATTTGTGAATTTTTATTATTGTGGATGTCCGTCGGGATGTCCTTGAGGATGCCCGCCATTGTGCAATGAGATGTCCTTATGACGTGGCAGTGCAATGGGAGGTCCTTTTGATATGGCAGTGCGGTGTTTTTGGGAAGTCTGCCGGGACATCCGCACCATTGCGGATGCTCTAAAGGAACAAAATGGTGCAAAAATATCTCAGATTGTGATTAATCCTTTGTCTAAAGACCTCTAGTACTATAGTATTATTTAATAAAATATCGTCAACTCTCCCAGTTCTATCATCACTTATTCCATTATATAGCAATCATTTTCCTAATGCTTAGTCGAATCTAGAATTAGGCGCATTAATTTGCTGCAAAATAAACTTAAGAAAATAGTAGAATTTACAAAAAAAGGATATCGTTGACTTGTATGAATTTCATTTTTGAGAACCTACCACATACTCTATGATTGTAAATGTACTATTATGACACCAAGTGGGTAATATACGACGCTTCATTTGCAGCGAAAATTTTAATTCTAACTCAAATATAGGACGACAAAATATAAGCTAAATGTGGCCAAACTTTTCAATTATTTCATTACTAGTTTTTTATAGATAAATAAATAGAAATTTACATCGTATCACAGTGGATACGAACCTCAAACCTTTGTTTTGGACATCAATGTTTGAAAAAAAGTGACAACTAATTCACACACATATTTCATTACTAGTTTTAATTGATACACAGCCTTTTTATTGTTTGATACTCCATATACAAGTATATAACTACAACAATCTAAGTGATTGCTTGAATGTAATTAGGCGCATTAATTAATTTTAATAAAAGTAAACGTAACCTACAATTTCAGAATTTCATTAATAACTAGTACTATTTGAAAAAAGTCACTGCTTATTTCATTTATCCCTTTTGCCCTAGAATATGAAATTGATTGTGTGTTTACATGCTAGACAGGACACTTTCATGGCTACACCCACACATTTACCCAAACGCTAATTCACTTATGCAATTTCACAAAATACAAAATAATATTTGTAACGTACTTATGTTAATATATGAAGTTACATAATTATCGGTTATGCTTGAATTAGAATGAAAATATCTTTCTTCAATGTTATAAAAAAAAATGGACGGCTAAAATAATCGGTGTAGCTGCCTATTTCTCTTTCTCCTATTCATAGATCGACCATCGAAATATTTGCCAAACCAAAATATTGTAGCTAGCAAATAATCTATCTATTCCATGTTAATAGAGTCATTTTTCTATTTCGGTAAGTTTCAAGTTAATTGACTCATTTATACTTTTGGCAAAAAGTAATTCTCCTTTTTACTTTATTCTTTCATCAGTTCTCTTACTTTTTTCACTGTCCATTTAACACACTATTCTTAAACTTCGTGCCAAAAAGAAATGACTCTATTAACACGGAACGGGGGAACGGATGGAGTATATACTACTAGTATAATAATATTAAAATCATGAGTATTATTAAAAAACATTAAAATCATGGAATCATTTAAATGTTGATAAATCTACATGATTAAAAATTAGTTTAAATCATAAATAATAAATATAATAAATAGTATTTCATATGTCCTAAGAAAACTGTGTCACTTTTTTTTCACACATTTTGAGAAAATTGTACAATAAATAGTAAAATAAAGCTTAAAAAATGCAAAAAAGAAGTGGCTCAACTTTATTGGAACTATCGAGGAATATTTGTTTTATCAAGATACAGTCGATGGACAACTTTATTTGAGTCCTAGAGTTATATGATCGGCAACTTTATCGCCCATGTAACTCATAAGTCATTTCAATTTAGTTTTTTTTTTTCTTGAAATCTCAGTTAATTTTATTTGAAACTATACGGAGATTTTGAAATTTAAAGTCAAATATTCAAACCGAGTCAGATTTCAAGGTAAAATAATGACTAGATCCAAAGGAAAAGATTATCCAAAAGAAAAAAGCTTTGATTAGTTGTTTATAAGTATTTTTTTGCGTTATAAAAGGGCCTCAGATTAATATAACTATTACTAGTATAAATAAATTCATTTGACATCGAAAAAATGAGGATTTAACTGTGTATAACTATTTTTGTAATTTACTCTCGAAAACAAAATACACGTCTGGGAATTTGTGAGAATTTTATCTATTAATGAATTGGATAGAGTAATTTTAGAGGCTCTAATAAAGATGGAATTTGGATTTATTTAACAAGTACAGTTGACTAGTTAGGCTTAAAACTTAACCATGGTTGCTTTCTCTACTTGATATCGTGGTTAAGTATTACATCCACGTCCCCTATAAATTCAACCTTCATAAACGCCATTTCCTCATCACCTTCTCCTTCATCAACTTCACTTTGATGATACACCACTCCACATTATTACCTCTGTCACATTTCATTTAAGTTTTCCGTTTCTATCCCCTCCGATTTCTGGCGCGTTTCTCTTCCCTCTTAGTACCTTTTCTGCTTCAATAATTTTTAAAATTATTATTGTTGCAGTGCAATTTCCGAAACTGCACCTGAAAAAAGGAATCATGAGCATGACGTTAAATTGAAGTGATGGAAACCGCTTAGTTATGTGTAAATTTCTATGATTGTGGTGCAGTGATAAGCAATGGCGGCCAACGGCATGAATAACGGTGCGACAGGGCGGAACGGTCTGGCGAAGATTCACACGGAGAAGAGAGCCGACGAAGTCTGCCACGACGACAGCACGACGCCGATGAAGGCGCAGACGATCGACGAGCTTCATTCTCTCCAGATGAAGAAATCGGCTCCGACTACGCCGCTCAACGGGATTCAAGGCCCTTTCGCCGAGGAAGAGCGCACCAAGCAGCAGCTCCAGTCCATCAGGTGATCGATCTCACGCCCAATTTATTCAATTTTCCCTCTAAAATTTGAATCCGCAGCTTGATCTGAATTTTAATTTCACTTTTGTTGCTTCTAATTGTGATTTTGTTAATGTGTTTAAATCAGTGCGTCATTGGCATCGTTGACGAGAGAGACAGGGCCCAAGGTGGTGAGGGGAGATCCGGCGAGTAAGTCGGCGACGCCGCGGGTTGTGAGCCACCACCACCACCACCATGTGAGCCCCACCATCAGCGTCAGTGACAGCTCTCTCAAATTCACTCACGTCCTCTACAACCTATCGCCTGCTGGTAATATTTCAAACAGCTTTTAATTTTGAATTTTTTTAAAATTTTTTTTGAAAAGAATTGGATGATAATTTTGCAATGAATGCAGAGCTGTACGAGCAGGCAATCAAGTATGAGAAAGGGTCTTTCATTTCGTCCAGCGGCGCCATCGCTACTCTCTCCGGCGCCAAGACAGGGCGTTCCCCTAAAGACAAACGCGTTGTCAGGGATGAAACCACTGAGCATGATCTTTGGTGGGGAAAGTGAGTGTTCTTTCTCTACCTTTCCCTCTAAAATTAGTAATCACTTTCCACAAAAAGTTGTACATCCAACGATTGATTAATTAATTGTCCATGCGTTTTAGGGGATCACCAAACATCGAAATGGATGAGCAGACATTTATGGTGAACAGAGAAAGAGCCGTCGATTATTTGAATTCATTGGATAAGGTAATCTTTTTCTATCATCTATTAGTTGCAGTTCAGAAAAACTGTGTAGCGTGTCAGTGCACTGATTTCTTGCATACCAAACTTTAATTACTGAGATAATAAGTCCTTTTCAGTAGGCCCCTGCAAAGATACTGAATACTATTCACTGAACTTCTTTGGTATCCAATGATTTGTTGATTAATTTATTTAAATAGTACAAGCTTGTTGAACCGTGTTAATGATCTGCACCTTCCATCAACCAGAGGGCTTAAATGAATTTTCCTATAAATGATTAAAAAAATATGAACATTTAGTGCTGATTTGTAGCTTCAGAAACCGTATAGTACTATAATTATTAATAGAAAATTTTGTGTAGAAAGTCCGGAGAGAGTTTTGTTCTCTAGTGCTTTATTGCCATACTTCCATCCTTCGAGCGGTGGAGTCTCGGCCGTTCCTCTTATTCCTTTTCTGCCCCTTTTTTGCTCACCATCTTTTCTTTTAGATTCGGTATTATAAATTACTAAAATATTCAACTATAAGCGGCGTCCAATAATTTTTTATTCAGTTCTATGATATGGAATTCAAGAATTTGTTTTAATAAAAAAATCTAATTATAACAAGGTTGAGTCTTTGATGTTCAGGTCTTTGTGAATGATCAATTCCTGAACTGGGATCCACAGAACCGTATCAAAGTTAGGATAGTGTCAGCCAGGGCGTATCATTCCTTGTTCATGCACAACATGTAAGTGAATGCAATTGACTCAATTCTTTTTCATCATGATGTTCTTGTTTGCAGTTATATGTGCTCATAAGCCAGCCAGATAAGTTTTAGAAGTTTTCTTCGAAAATATCAATCTGTGTCTTGAATCATGCATGATATACTCGTTGATATTACTATGTGAGAGGTCTGAGAGAGCTGCATAAGGTTTAGCCGCAGCAGAAAGGTTCCAAAGTAAAATGATATAGTATTAGTTATTTGTACAAGTGGATAACTGGGTCGGTCGCAGGTGTATCCGACCCACAGCTGAAGAGCTGGAGAACTTTGGTACTCCGGACTTCACTATATACAATGCCGGACAGTTCCCATGTAACCGTTACACACACTACATGACATCCTCCACTAGCATAGATTTAAACCTTGCTAGAAGGGAAATGGTCATCCTCGGCACCCAGTACGCCGGGGAGATGAAGAAAGGCCTTTTCAGTGTAATGCACTATCTCATGCCTAAGCGTCAAATTCTGTCACTACATTCTGGTTGCAATATGGGCAAAGATGGAGATGTCGCTCTATTCTTTGGCTTATCAGGTAACGTCTCATCGGGTCAGCATTCCGATGAGGGGTTTTCCCTTTCCCAATGTGTCCCCACTCATCTTACTCTGAGCTTGAGTTGAAACAAGATACTTTGCTTCACTCTGTACCGAATGCATATTTATGCTTCTTTACATTCATGCACATTTTAGGCACTGGGAAAACTACCCTGTCCACTGATCACAACCGCTACCTAATTGGAGATGACGAACACTGCTGGAGTGATAACGGTGTATCCAACATCGAAGGTGGCTGCTACGCAAAGTGCATCGATCTGTCAAGGGAGAAGGAGCCAGACATTTGGAATGCTATCAAGTTTGGGACTGGTATTATTCCAATTCAGTTTTGTCATTTTCAAACCCATAAAAAACCTTATCTCTGCAGCACTTGCATAACCAATTATCTTATCTTTTCATTTGTCAGTATTGGAGAATGTGGTATTTGATGAGCACACCAGAGAAGTGGATTACTCTGACAAATCTGTCACAGGTAATAATACATCAATTCAGTTGGCAATCGTTGGAAGTGTCTGGATTCTGTTACTGACTTCCATTTATTTTGCAGAGAACACTCGAGCGGCCTATCCTATCGAATATATCCCCAATGCCAAAATTCCGTGTGTCGCCTCACACCCGAGGAATGTCATACTCCTGGCATGCGATGCCTTTGGTGTGCTTCCACCCGTGAGCAAGCTCACCCTGGCTCAAACAATGTATCATTTCATCAGTGGCTACACTGCTCTGGTAGGAAGCTCGCCTATCCACGCCAAACTCATTTAATCTTTCAGTTCAAATCACCAACTTGAATTTCTATACAGGTTGCTGGTACTGAAGAAGGGATCAAGGAGCCACAGGCAACATTCTCAGCCTGTTTCGGGGCAGCGTTTATAATGCTGCATCCTACAAAATATGCAGCCATGTTGGCTGAAAAGATGCAGAAGCATGGTGCTACAGGGTGGCTAGTTAACACAGGCTGGTCAGGTGGAAGGTACAGACTACAGAGATATTATAAGTAACTAATCAATCTGGCTGTCATTACAGAAGAATTTACAATCTGATGGTGCTTTTGTTTATCATGCAGATATGGATCTGGGAGCCGCATCAAACTAGCATACACTCGCAAGATCATTGATGCGATCCACTCGGGTAGCCTGTTGAAGGCGGAATACAAGCGAACAGAGGTTTTCGGGCTTGAGATTCCAACTGCGGTTGAGGGTGTGCCTTCAGATATATTGGAGCCCATGAACACTGTAAGATTAATTATAGAACTTTTTCTGTTTATAATATTTTTGTGTTGTTGATTACTGATTTGTTTGGTGTGTTGAATGGAAGTGGACGGATAAAAAAGCTTACAAGGAGACTCTGCTGAAACTAGGTGGGCTTTTCAAGAACAACTTTGGAGGATTTGTGGCTCACAAGATTGGCGAGGACGACAAGCTCACTGATGAAATTCTTGCTGCTGGTCCTGTTTTCTGAGGGCCTTACCCATAAATAAATAAACAGTTATGAAGATGATCAATCCATGGGTTTCTCATATCATAACGGAATTGAATCAATAAATTAAGTATCAAGTTTAAGCTGCATAGCTTTTTATCAAACTGTACCTAATGCCCATGTGAGAATAATTATTTCATCAATGATCTTGATGCTTCATTAGTTATACATTAGTGAAATATTGGATTATTTATATACTCCCCATTTAATATCCACGCACCATAGAGAATGTTGGATATGTTATTCGATTAAACCCAATGAATATGTTTACCGACATGGCCCAATACTAACTTAGCAAGTTATATAAAGAAGTAATATGAGGGCCACTTTGGTTCAACATATAAGGCCTGATTCTATTCCCTATTAAAGATTAGTCTCGGCCCATTTAAGCTCGTCTATGTATATTCATCTTTTTATTAAATTCATATATTCTTTTCATTCATTTCCTTGTTAATAGAGACACTCCTTTTGGATACAAAGTTTAAAAATAGGATGTTAATTGCATAGTGAATAAAATTTTACCAAAAATAAAAATAACTCAATTATCTTAAAATTCTCAAAATAGAAAAACAACTCAATTAACAATGAATCAAGGAAATAACATTCTTCTTCCCTGTCACTCTCCCTTTTCATAATCTAAGCTCAAGTCAACCACCACCATCGTCCTGCGCTGCGACAACCTTGGCCCTCTCTCCTTTTCCCCCTCTTAAACTATCCTCATCACTGATCCCACTCAACCCAATTAACTTTTAAATAAAATATTCATTTTTTCTTTCATCCACCTATACAACCCCCAACTTACTAAACGTTTCTCCATCAATGACCCAACTCAACCTCATTAAATATTTTCCTTTTCATATATTTTTAATTAATATAAATTTTACTACTTTATTCAAATATATTAAAAAATTCATATAAAAGTTATATAAATTAATTGTAATAAAAATTATTACACATTCATATATTTGAAGTACAACATTATAAAATACATAAATAAAAGAATTATATATTTATTATTGTAATATAAATATATGTTCAAATTTATTTCAATACCAAAAAACATATAAACATCATGAAATAAATTAAATAATAAAATAAAGGGATATTTGCCCCTAATATCGTGAAACTTTTAAAATGTTGGGTTTTTCCCACGAACTTTGAAATTAGCAAATAATATCACTAACTTTACCCTAAGTTTGTTATTTCCCACCAATGAAAAAATTCCGGCAAATAATATCATTTTTTTCGTAATTTCTCAACAACAACTTCGAGAGTTTCAAGATTTTTCAATCTCTGAGCATAGTTTTTCTTGGAGCATACCCTCCAAATTTGTTCTTCAATCTATTAATATAGCCGAAATTTTTTCATTGGTGACAGGGGAAGTGGAGTTGGGGTTGGGTTTATTTAGTCCAGAATTATATTTATTTACTTCTATTTTGTGACCCTCCCTCCATATTCACCGATGGAGGTGGTCTTAGTTTCTTCGTCTTCTTCTTCCGCCTATGTGACCCCTGGTCTCTCTTTGCGGTGGCGACTGTGTGGGCTTTTTTCTTGAGGTAGATGAAAATAGGGGGAAAGTTGCGTACGAGAGAGCTTTTTTTATTTTATTTCTAGATATGGATGAGACTTGTTTTTACTAAATATGCAGAACAATTACATCGCTAAAAAAATAATGTAGTTAGGGTTACTCGAATGGTGAAAATGGATGACTTGCTTCTAGATTGTTTTGAGTTGAGTTTGATTTTTGAATCTCATTCATAATAGTATTTCTCAAAGTTATATTATTGATGCTCCAACGAGAAATTTATCTGAATTTGATTAATTAATATTTGAATTAATTAATTAATTTTTTAATGTTTAGTTAGTTAACTACTTAAGATTAATTATTTTAATTAAATTTAGTTTGTTTAGTAACATGGATAAATATATTTATCAATGTAATTTAATTTAATTTAATTTTATCTGCTACACATTTTGCTAAAATTATCATAAAATTATCTTGGACTTAATTTAGTAAACAAACATCAATATAAAATTCAAATATAATATAATTATAATAAAAATATATGACTAGTGTCAAGCATCTATACCGAAAAGGTGAATTGTCTTCTTCATGAGTGTTTCCAAAACTCACAATTTATACAGGTTCTCAATAGGGTACTCCAATTATGGAGATTCTCGTCACTACTTCGACCCCAAGATTTCCATTTCCCCCACACATCAGTAAAACACACCGAAAATGCTCTATGCCTCAAATCCTCAATTGCTCAAGGTACCAATTGTAGTAATATTTCGCTAAATACACATGCTTCCGTCTATTTCATATCCATTCTCAACTGACAGCTTGTTGAAGCTCTAACATGCCACATGCTGTTGGTTTTTGTATCGATTTCTTGTGTAATTCGCTTGTAGAATGTTGTCATTTAGATAGTAATTTCTAAGATTTCGATTGTGGATAAGCTTAGAACTACTGTAATACTGTATCAGGAACACCGGAGAGAGCAACGGCTTGTCTAAAGCTCCTATCTCGAGGGAGTAAGTGCTTTGTGCTAGATTATATGTAGAGATAACTTTTTTTTTTTCCTGAATTTTTTTAGTCACCAAACTATTCATTCCTTTTAACAATTAGGTTGGGAAGCCTTGATGTCGATGATGATGGAAAGGAGGAGAGGAAGAGGAATGACATTTGGCAGCTGTTTGAAGAAGCTCAACAGAGTATGTTTGGTCTACTTTCTCGTGTATATGTGTCACATTGTCTTTGCCCAATGGGAATCTAATCTAGCTGGCAATATGTTGTGCCCGATGATTATCGTTCAGATATCATGTACTTGAACAAACAGCGTCTCCTGGCCATGGAAGAGCTCGGGAGGGTAAAGAACGAAAGGAACTCATTGCTTCAGAGGATAGAGCAATTGGAGATGCAAAATCAGGCAACTGCTAGAAAAGGTTCCCACACTACTAATGCATGCAGTTCTCACTTCACTGCAATGCTTAATCTTATTCTCAGTATTCAGTAATTGCAATATCAAGTGGCAGGTGTAGGCAATTTTCAGAGTTTTACCTTGTGTTGGACAGTGACAACTACTAGTTTTTAGTCAAATATTCAAAATGGGGTTGGTCTTCTAGTGAAGCAGCATGGATGCATATTAATCAGAAGAGTATGCTATAATATGGACAGAATATCTTTAATTCTTTATGCATTAGGACTGCTTAATTTTGTGCTATTCATAATTAATTTCTTAGAAGGAGAGAGGAAATGCTACCAGGCTAATCTAATGTTGCATTGCACAATAAAACAGATAAGCTTACGATCTGCTCAGAATTGCTTCTCAGAATAGATGCTTTAGTCCTCAATGGAGTGATTGGCAGTACAGAGGCATCTGATTTAAGAGGACTAGTGATTGACTCAAGGGTTGGTTTGGCTGATGATATACATGACATTATTCTCAAGAACGATGCTGAATTTCTGGCTGAGCTGCGTCGTTTTTCAAAGACGACCAAAGGGTAAAGGATCATCACTTTCGCTGCAGTTACTCAGCTAGGTCCCTCATCATTTTTAATATGAATGTTCAAAATGTAATACTACGATGGAACAACTTATACTTCATACTCCCTCCGTCCGCGAATAGGAGTCCGGTTAATTTTTACTATTAATGGTATTAGGGTCCCACATTCCACTAACTCATTACACTCACATTTCATTTAAAACTAATATATGCAAGTGACCCATATACCTCTAACTTTTTTTCACCCATTTTCTTAACATTTCTTAAAACTCGTGCCGGAAAAAATGGGACTCCTATTCGCGTACGGAGGGAGTACTAAGAAAGCAGTTACTCTGGTGTCTTCTTGGGTGACATCTTTTTTTTGCTAAATGCAAGTCCAATCGATTTAAGTCACCACCAATGAAATTTATAAAAATCAAAACTAGAAGTTCTTTGATGCTATAGTTCATTGTAAAGCATGTAATCTATGAAATAAAATTCATATACTTAGGAAATTTTGATACATAGACCATAGTTATGCCTGAAATCATATTCAAAGGAAATTTTGATATAACTAGTTTCTTATGTCATTTTGAATTGCAGTGGGGATGAGCTCTCACTGTATTCTCTAGACGTGACGACATATTACACTGTTACAACAGAAGCATCGCAATTTACATACACTGTTGATATTTCATAGTTCTAAACCCAATGGAATTATGTACTATGCCTGTGTGGAAGAGTCTTGACCTCGATATTTCTCTGAATATCCTGTTATTTAGATCCCCTCTCCCCTTTTCCCTTTTTGTTGTGCTTGCTTGTATAATGTTGTACTTAGGTTTCAGTTTCCTAGTGTCTTGCTTTCTGCCCGAACAGATTTTATTCTAATAATCATGATTCTCTTCTCTTTTCTTGAAGTTATAATTTCTTTTTTCCATTTGTGTTTCAGGAATGGGTTCCACATAATACATATTTGTACAGAAATGTCACCTGTGGTTTCTGTTGGATCTTTGGCACCATACATCACTGGCTTATCTTGTGCTCTACAAAGGAAGGGAAATCTTGTTGAGGTTATTTTGCCCAAGTAATCATGAATATTCTAGTTTGCCTTGGTTTATTATGATCTTTTGTCTTGTTGGGGGGTAGAGTCTGAAACCTAGTTACTCCTCCAGTACATCATCATTCTTTTGGGTTGCGTCCAAGAAGTTCTTTTGGGAACAATATTGAGATAATGTAGTTCTACTTTAAGAGATTTGTAAGAATGGGGCACTGCTAGTGGTCAAATGTTGAACAAGTACGGCTCGTAACTCATGCAAACAAAAAATCAGTTAATTCTTTTAAAATATCGCTGCAAACAAAAACAAGTCAGAATTTCAAAGAGATATTATAGCTAATTAGCTAGAGATAGTTATCAATTTAGACGTAGTTTTCATGGCTGAAAGAAACATTGATAATTCGATAATTATCATACAATCTTAAGTTATCAAGGCCACAAATAATTGAACCTAGGGAAGCCCAAAGGTCGGACATATATGGACACCTATTTGCAATTTCAGCTGTTCAGGTGTTGTCTTCACTTCCAGTGGTAGTAAGCGCTTTCTTGATCACTGTATTACAAAAAATGCAGCTGTTTTGAAACTTCAAGCCCATGTTTTCTGTTTTTTTCTATAAAAAATGTGTACTCAACTTTAACATTTCCATGAAAGTGTACTCGAGTCTGTTGGCTTCACAATGAATCACACCTTTGTTAACATTTCTTAAACAATAACTTTCTAGTAGTTAGGTACGGAGTATGTTATATATGGAGTGATTCTGTCTTTTCTTGACTCTGAGTTGCTGGGATAGGTAACTGAGTTATATATAAGGAAAGTAAGCGATCAAGGTGAGCTTTCTTATACTAAAATACAAATCGTATTTTATGAAAACAAGAACACTTGTTCGTGATTTTAATGATGTTGTTATGCCATAAATGTTTTGTGTATGATGCCTATCTGTTGGCTACGGCCAAGTGAATTATGAATGATGATATAAGTCGAATTCGGGTCCCAGTGAGGGTGGTGTCCCCACTCGGACTAGTGTACACAAGCTCCCTCTGACATGTTGGGCAGAGCAGGTGACCGTGGAAGGTGGCCACCTTCCCGGCACAAGAATACCTCTGACATGATGGGCAGAGAAGGTGACCGTGTGAGAACACCATCTCGACGGCACAATGTAATCAGATATGGCTAAGTACAGGAAAAAGGGCCCAATGTGAATATTTTAGTAAGCTCGGGTCTTTTCAATAAAACCCCCGAGTGTTACTGTGATGATGGCTTGACATTATTTTCAAATGTATATTTGTATTTTTCGGCAATGTGTTCACTGAGTACTTTTGTACTCAGCCCTGCATATATTTCTAAATGTGCAGGTTGAGCAGCGAAGTGGTGGAGGAAGTGCTATTGAGACAAGACATTTAATTCATTCAGATTTTGACTCTCGGAGGTTCATGTCTTCATACATGGAACCGCGTTCATTTGCTTCCGTTGTGCATCTTAAAAGACTCAAGTCTATTTTGCTCAAAACTCTGATATTTTGAAATTTTTACAAACAATTACTCGAGTTTTCATGATCGAGTATCTTTTCTTCTGTGTATCAGCACTTGATTAGTCATGTCTCGCAGCTAATGCTTGATATTATTTTTCCCCCTTTCTTCCCCGCTTCTTTAATCCTCCCCTAGTCGCGATCAACCATGTTTTCTACCCTGAGAAAATGCGGTCGTGACAGAGTGGTATCAGAGCATTCTTTCTCGCTCTGAACCCGTGAGTCTTCTTTGAAAATCTTTGGTCTAGCCTCGTTCCACTAGACTGTCTAATAGATGAAAATGCTCTTAGCACTCCCACCAATCGCGCTCAACGAGGAAAAAGGTAACTTGTTCTTTTTCAAAAGAAAGTCAAGATGTTTGAAAGTTTGAAATGGAAAAAAAAAGTACTGAAATATGAAAGTATAAAGTATACAAGTCTGGTACCAATTGGTGAAATGACATCTCTTTTTGAGTAATCATTGAATCATGTTGCTAGAATGGGGAAATCAAAATTTCCAAGAACTTAAAATACTTAGTTATGTGTTCCTTCTAGAACACAATATGAACTCGAACTTAGAAGTACAGTATGAACATTTCTCGCTTTCCCGAGCGACGAAAAGAAAATGGTGCGATAAGAAAGAAACTTCGCCACGAGAAAAGTAATCCAACATAGAACAAAACGGTGTTTCTAGAAGATGGTATGGGTAGATGCCATGAATAATCTGGGTTAGCCATTGTCTTTCTTGACAATTCAACCACTCCAAATGATCATACCTTTGATCCAACTAAGCGATGTACACATATCAAGAGAATATGATTACAATGTAAACAAAGAACCTAGCTCTACAATATAAGTAAGCAGAAACGACGTGTTACGAGGACGAGAGTTATGACGAACCAAGAGTACCAAAGAGTCATAATCCCCACATATGGTCATCTGACGTGATCGTAAAGTGAAAATAGCTTGTGACCAAGGTTTCTCATAACTCAGTTACCATCCTCTATAAAGAGTCATATATGGAGTGATTCTGTCTTTTCTTGACTCTGAGTTACCATCAGTCTGGGTGAGCATACTCTCGCACTCTGTTATGCATATTATGCTGACAGTGAATAGGAACCTATGACTGTTAAAAGATTCCACAGATTCTTCTTCTTTTTCTTATGCTTTGAATGTTTTGTACACAGGGTTGTTTATGGCATTGGAGTTACCTTCATTGAGCCCGTCTATTATTCATCATTTTTTAGCCACGATAAAGTATATGGTTACTCAAATGACTTTGAGAGGTTGGTGGAATTTGACCTCCTCTTTTATTACCTTCACAATGCTTATAATGTTTCAACTAACTTCTAATTCCTAGAAAGTCAAGTTTCAACTAACTTTTTTATCAAGCTGAGCTCTGAGTGTCTCACGAGCTAACTCAACTTACTTTACAACCCTTGTAAGTTGTAAGCTTGGTTTCTAGTTACAACTTGGTGTAATTTTAGTTGTTTGTTAGTTAACTAAATGCTCAACGGCCGTATGTCCGTTAGGTTCTTAACTCCAAATCACGCTATCTTTTGTTGTCAGATTCACCTATTTCTCTCGTGCTTCACTGGACTATCTAGTTAAATTGGGAAAGCGGCCTGATGTGCTTCATGTACACAATTGGCAAACCTCTCTTGTTGGCCCTCTTTTCTGGGATGTTTTTGTCAATCAGGTATGTTTCTGAACAATCCGAGTCTTCTGCAACATATACCGAACAAACTAAATGCATTGTGCCAGGATAAGATCTTAAGATTTAGGTCCTCAACTCCCTTATTTCTGTTATGTTGCCTGGGTTTCTTACACTGCCTCAATTATTTTGTTTCTGATGTATCACTTGATTTGATAATATAAGTATTATTCATTTACAGGGTTTTGAAAGTACTAGGATAGTATTGACGTGCCAAGGTTTTGATTCCCAGGTAAGCATCACCTATATTGTTTGGATTCTTAACCTTACTAGTTTGCAGGTTTTAACCTCTCAATATAATATTGGGGATATGATCAATTTTAGGTTTAAATTATTATTTGCAGTCCCTTGAACAACCTGAAAAGTTGGCACTGTGTGGGCTCGATCCTTCTACATTGCTTCGGCCTGATCGCCTGCAAGATAACAACAAGTCTCATCTTGTGAACGTATTAAAGGTGACTTTTATGCCCTTTATTGATTATTGTCTGATGTCCTTTTCTTATCATGATTCTTTAATATAATGGACTGTAAATGCATAATTACATATGGTATCAGGAATAAACAAATTAAATTGATTAGCTATAGATAAGAACTTTTGATACCACTCCGCTAGGTAATAGTATTATTTTTAGATATGATTTCAACCTGTTTCATCTTTGTGCACATCCTCCCTTTATCTTTCTTCTAATTCTTCTCTTATGTCATATGCAGGGTGGAGTTGTTTACTCTAATAAAGTGATAATAATGTCGTCTGTTCATACAAAAGGCCATATTATTAGTGCGTTGGGACATGGATTGGAACCCACCTTGGCCTTACAAAAGTATGTATTGCTTTTTAAAAATTATGAACAATTAGTTCCTACATTTAAAACTTTACAACATTACTTCCCAAATCGTCATTATGCTTCCTATCCTGTCCATTTTCATAGATCATAACTGAGTAAAATTTGACTGGTGCAAGTCTTCACAAGCTCCAATGTGTGTGTTCTCAATCATAATCTCGGAGTTATCTTCTGGGTTTGGCTGCAGGGAAAAGTTGGTTATTTCTCCTTCTGGATTTGATAAAATGACTTGGGATCCTTCGTGTGATAATTTTCTTCCACAACACTACAGTGCAGATGATATGGAGGGGAAATTGATCTGCAAATTTGCATTGCAACGGCATCTGGGTTTAGAAGAAGGAGCATCTAACATACTCGTAAGTTTCAGCCTCAGTGGAATTGAAGTGCAAGTGGAACTCCATGAACTAGCCCTCGTTGTGATTCTTACTTCTTCTACAGTACATTTATGGCAATAATGTGGCAATCTAAAATTTGCAAATTTTCAGGTTGGATGCATTTACATAGGCATGTCAGAGGACTTTGACAAGCTGAAAAAACTTTGTTGGATGGCTTCCAGCAAGGGAGTTCAGGTACTTTCTCTAGATTTTGGATAATTTTATCTTAATAAGACTGAATGAGATGTATACTTGTTGTATTAGCTTATGCCTTATGACCATATTTTGTAGATCTGCTTAAGGTAATTAAGCTTGCACTCCCTTAACAAATGTTATCACTTATCAGATACCGTTTGGCCAGCAATGTTTTCAACTACAATTGTCACTGACTCACTTGACCTTGATTGTTCCATGTCTTATTCTTGGATGTCATTATCTGCAGTTCGTTTTCATGAGATATGGCCAAATACCCGGTATGACGACGTCATTTGAGATTTTTCAGGCTGAGGTGAAGGTAGATTCTTGGGTTACCCAAATGCGACTACTTGTCTATTGGTTCTGTACATTTTTTTTGCATT
The DNA here is from genome assembly GCF_004379255.2 of Salvia splendens. Lineage (NCBI taxonomy): Eukaryota > Viridiplantae > Streptophyta > Magnoliopsida > Lamiales > Lamiaceae > Salvia > Salvia splendens. The sequence goes on from NW_024599544.1 coordinate 33,741, forward strand.
CCCGCTTCCATACCAATATGATATTTTAATGCACTTATTTACTGGTGTTATTTCAATGACTACAGATACAGTGTAACCTCTGTTCACTATCAGTGTCAGATGCATATTTTATCCAATCAATTCCATCTTCCACCATTGTTGATATTCGAAGCAACAAATTTTAGTTGGTATCCTGGATATTGTGTTCCTTTTTATTAATGAAAGCAAATGCATTATGTTTGAATCTTCATTCGATTTAGTTACTTAAGTGATAATTCCCGATGCCCATATAGAAGGTTATGTCGTCCCATTATAGCTGAACTGAATCAAGTTTTTGATTGTTGGCTCTTTAGCTCTCCCGAGAAAAGGCTATGTTAATCCCTTAATCCCAATGAGTCTCGCTTTCAAGTATTTACTCTATGGTGCCTCCACTTTGGCAGATTATAATATCTATAGTTGATGTCTTCCTTTGTAACTATGACACGTTGTCATTCTTTGAACTTCATTCACCATCTTTCCATGAATAACTTCCAGTCTACCTATGTGAAATCAATACCCAACACTACTCGTTTTTGCAGGATAAAAATGTGAGGTTCATTGATGAATATGATGAGGGACTATCACATTTGATCATATCAGGATCCGACATAATGCTTTGCCCATCTCTTGACGATCATCTGCTTCAAGTGCCCGTAAGTGAATGTTTCATACTTGTAAAAACGTTACCCGCAATGTCTAAAACTCATCTCCCATCTCCAATCCAATAGCTGAAGGCCATAAAATATGGAACGGCTCCTATACCTGTAAACTTCCCTGACAGCAGATTCAGGTGATGAGTTGATGCGTTACTGGTTAGATATACACTTGTTATGATGCGAAAATCTCACATTTGTGGAATAATCTTTCGCAGGGACTTTGGAAATGATAGTAGCGAAAGAAGTAGATTCGCACAGTATATCAACTCTGCGTTTGGGAATATGTCTCTTGGCCAAGCGTTAGATGAAATTGTTTGTATCTTTCTGTGAAATGGTTCATTCATGTCGATAGAGGATATATATCTTGATTCTTGACTCGAGTGTTGTTGTGTATCTGCAGAAGTACAATCCATTAGAGTGGAATAGAAGGATAAAAGATGGTATGATGAAGGATTTTTCGTGGGAGTCGGAATGCACGGAAGTGCATATTTCTGCATACGAAGTAGTGAAGAAGTTATAACAGACGGTAGAGGCAGCAAAACAGTTTTTAGAGCTGTGTAGATATGAAGGAGGAAAAAGAAGAGGATTTTCAGATGATTTGTTTCTCTCATTAGATCCATCTCCTCTGGTCTGTGTAGCCCAGTTTTCCACTTCAACAGAATTCAAGCTCTCTGCATTTTCTTTAGACAAAAAAGCAAGATTTTGCTTTTCTCAATAAAAAGAACTTGTCTTAATTCTTGCGCACCAAAGCTCTCCCCTAAACATTATTAGAATTTATTAGTAAGTTTTATTTAAAGTAAATGAATTAATTAACATAAATTAGTTGTAATTTGAATTGATCTTACTGTAAATTTAAGGATTAATAATCATTTAAATCATGAAATATGACACTGGTCAATCTCATACCCTTTGAAAATGAAAATTGTAATACTATGCTTTGAAGTTTCAGTTTTTTCTCTATAGTCACACCAATGCATAAAATGTCATCTTTTTTATAATGTTTAAAACGACGTTATGTTATTATTTATTTTTTAATTTTATTAAAACAATGTTGTTTTTAACATCATCAAAAGACGACTTTGATTTTTTTGGGAATTGGATAAATGAGAAAATTGAATCTTTATGATTCTAATATTAGATTTTGATCAAAATTTATAATTTAAATAGGCTGTTATTCCAAAATTTTGAAATTAATGGTTTTATTTCCGGAAAGGAAGAGGAAAAGGGAAAAGGGAAAAGGGAAAAGGGAAAAGGGCAAAGGGAAAAGGGAAAAGGGAAAAGTTACCGTATATAAACTCGTATGCAAAACCCAACATTAAAACCCCTGAATTGATAAAGAGGATTTAGACAGAAACAACAATGGCTTCAACGACGGAGGCCACGGACTCCTACAAACCCTACCGCCTCAAGCACACACTCTCCGGCCACAAACGCGCCATATCCTCCGTCAAATTCTCCGACGACGGCCGTTTTCTGGCCTCCTGCTCCGCGGACAAGACCGCCCGCACCTACGCCCTCTCCTCCCCCGAAACTCCCCACAACGAATTCCACGGCCACGAAGCCGGCATCTCCGACCTCGCCTTCTCCTCTGACGGCCGCTTCCTCGCCACCGCCTCCGACGACCGCACCGTCCGCCTCTGGGACGTGGCCACCGGCTCCCTCGTCAAAACCCTCTCCGGCCACACCAATTACGTCTTCTGCCTCACTTTCAACCCTCAATCCAACATGCTCGCCTCCGGATCCTTCGACGAGACCGTCCGCATTTGGGATGTCAAGTCCGGGAAGTGCCTCAAGGTGCTCCCCGCCCACTCCGACCCTGTCACCTCCGTCAATTTCAATTTGGACGGATCCATGATTGTTTCCAGCAGCTACGATGGCCTTTGCAGGATTTGGGATGCTTCCACCGGCCACTGTATGAAGACTTTGATCGATGATGACCATCCGCCTGTTAGCTTTGCCAAATTCTCTCCCAATGGCAAGTTTATTCTTGTTGGAACTCTTGATAATACACTGGTTAGTTTTCTCTTCCTCACTATTTATCTCTCCTTTTCTCATTGTATATGCAGTTTTACATGGCTTAATTAATTTAGTGTTAATCCAACAAGCTTGTAACTTTATCTCTTCCAAGTGTTGCTATATGCAATATTTGATGCCCCTTGTGTTCTTGTTTGCTTGAGACTTTGTATCTTCTAGAGTAGGATGTGAATTGCAATGAGGGGATTTCTTGTTAGTTTTGCTCAAGTTGGACCAGTAAGAAATGATTTCTCAATGTGATGTAGTATATTGAAAATTTTATATTTGGTTCTGTAATCAGGGTAAAACCAATTTTCGTATTTTTCCCCTAAATCATTACCTGCTTATGTAGTCTTGCTAACATTGTTAGTTGGGTACAGAGTCTACAGACTAATTTCTTTTAGAGTTTTAGCACAATTGGTTAAGATGAAACTAGCATTTCATTGCCAACTTAAGCATTACACTGAACTTGTGGGAGGCATGCTACGCGTACTTTTAAAATTGTTCATATTCTTACTCCAATCTAGATGATACACTAAGGAGAAAAGGGTCTAGACATCAAGCATATTCTTTACATATGCTCCAAGATTTAAGTTAACCTAAGTATTTTTAGATAAAAATAAACCCTCAAGCCTATGCCAATGTGCAAGGCCGTATATTCCTAATCAGTAATCAGTTGCCATGAAGTTTAGCATTATGTTTTTGGGGACCCAATTGGTGTTTATTTACAAGTTCGGTGTGAACTATCTTATGAAATACTATGAAATGAATATGTTTCCTTCAAGATACAAGTAACCCCTTAAGGGATTCTAGGTATCACCATACAAGTAACTTTGATGTTGGCCATTAACATCAAAGCATGTTTCTTATGGAGGATAATGGACATTACTGCCATCTTCCACCCCTTTCACTCTCCAAACACTTTACATGCTCACCCCATCAGTAAACAACGATACAAGAGGGAGAAATGCTGAGAACATTTTTATATGTCTGTGATGATTTAATATTAGTAACGTGTATGCTGACCTTACACTTGATGAAGATATGGTACAAATTTCTTTATGTAGAACAAACAGTTTGTGTTGAAAATTAAAATATACTGTATTATTATAATGAAATTCTGTACTGAAACTTCCATCATTAGAGACAATAAATGAACTTATAGACCCTTCTATTTCCAAGTTCTTTAGTATTATGTTATTTACACTCTAGAATTGACTGAGATGTCATATGTTACACACCTGTTAATTGTTAAGTAAACCAGTCATATGAGCTTATGCAGGAGCTTCTTTGTTCTCATGAATTCGTGTGTGCTAGTGTTTTAATTATTTTAGGTAAAGCATGCATGCAAGAAGAACATGTGATGATAAATTTATAAATTCACTGTAGATCAAGTGATCAACTTTATAAGAAAGTTTCTGAAATTGATCACCCGAACTTTTTGCATGGCAACCTTAATTCATTGGCACTGGGTAGCTTGATAAAGCTTTTTATTGAATCAACTCGCAAGATCTCACTGTTGTTTAGTGCTAAGCTCCAGTCTAAACAGTCATCCAAACCACAAAGAGGTTGTTTCCTACCATACCTTTATTTCCCAAAAAATAAATATGATTGGTTTCAGATACTTGATGAAAATATATGCTGCAAGTAATTTCCAAATAGCAGATGAATGCTGTAAGGTTGAATGTAAATTACATTATTATTGTCAAAGCCATTTCTCTTCTACAACCCTTCTCATTTAGGAATCCATCAGCCATAGTATAATTTCAATCAACAAGTCAGTTCTATCAAACTTGCAATGTACTCATGAACTGTACCTTGTCAAAAAACACTCAATGGGAATTCAGTGCGGACATTTTTTATGAACTCCCCAAATCGACATTGTTATTATGGATTTATGGAGTGTGACTGACTCCTACGGCTTCAGGGGAGGGGCCTTATGAAATTACTTTTATACATTACTAATTTCCCTGTCACTCGTTTGTAGTATTTTACTTCAGAAAAGTTTCAAAGTGATGTTGCTGAGGTCATTATAAGAGTTGATGAATTCTGAACCAACCATTCTCATTTGTGTTTTTTTGCTTACGAGTTATGAGGCATTCTCATTAAACGAATAGATTACATCATTACAAAGCATATTAGCTTCTTTTATCCCAAATGTGCTTGTGGTTTGATTATTGGGCTCCGTTGAATTGATAATCATTTTATTGATATTAGTGCCTTCTTACATGTTCCTCTGAATCCATGGTGCAATATTTCATATGCACCATTCCTTAGCTACTTCAAATTTTTATATACACAGTTACACAGGCATTCAGATATAGATTTGATATTACTCTCGCCCCCATTTTGGTGTATAGGTTAATAGGAAATCCTTAATTCATTCAATCAGATCGACAACCCTTCATTTCCTCAGTTTTCACATTATGGTTTGATATCGGATGCTTGTTTGAGTTGTTTCGGTCGAAAGGGTTAGATACAATAATGCATCACAAATATATATCTTTAGGCACCGTCTGTTGGAAATACATTGCTATACAGTTAGGGGAAAACGAATACACTTGTGTTTGTGGAAACATGACACTTTTCAGCATTTAATTCCCATCATAAAAATTTGTGAAGTTTTATTTCTGATTATGCCTTTCTTCACATTCTTTTACTGGACTCATGTTCAATCTTGCATGTCTTTCACAGCGGCTCTGGAATTTTTCTACGGGAAATTTTTGAAAACTTACACGGGCCATGTCAACTCGAAGTTTTGCGTCTCTTCAACATTCTCTATAACAAATGGGAAATACATAGTGAGTGGATCTGAGGATAATATGGTGTACTTGTGGGAGCTCCAGTCTCGGAAGATAGTTCAGAAGCTGGAAGGTCATACAGATGCAGTAATATCGGTATCATGCCACCCAACTGAAAACACGATAGCATCGGGCTCTCTGGGAAACGACAAAACAGTGAAGATCTGGAGCCAGGAGGAGGATTGATATTTTTGCAGCCACCTGTATGATCATTCCTAGTATAACTTATTCCGATTTATTGAGGGCAACTTTATGATGAGTAGTAGTCTGAAGCAAGTCTGTGATATGCATTCTGCTTCTCTCTTATCTCTCTTGTGTATGATGAAAACATTGGTAGTATAACTCTGGCTAATGTATTGAATTACTTTGTGTTAAATTAATTTAATTTTCTGAGTTCATTTACGCATTAAAATAGTTTACCTTTCATGTCACCCTGTAGGGGATTTTGAGAAATGTATATGGAAATAAATTAGTTATATAGGAAGAATCCGTTAGTATCAATACTGGTTCAATTATTTTTCCGAAAATATTGTGTTGTTGCGCATGTTTTTTTTATAACAAAAGAAAATAGTTTTTTGATGTTTGGTTAATGCATGATAAAGTGATTAAATAGTGCCATATGAGTTCTCGAATAATTGATTCAAAGGACAAAATATTGTTGTACCTAAAGTTTAATGTAACATGCATTGCGTAATTTCCCAAACTAAATATTCAACAAATTATAAAAAATGGATTTAATCATAGTATATGATTTTCATTGTTTAATGGAAGATCGCGTAATGTGATGAGTCATGACTCATGAGTGGCAGATTTGCAATAGTGTATTTTCTGAGGGTAACTCCTAAATAAATTATTTTCTTATTCCCACATACATCGATTATTGCTCATCAACTGCGTTCTCAAAATCTTGTCCAATCTCTCTTTCACGATCTACACGGAGGTATTTTCCTAGCATTCGATTGGTCTCGTATTTCTGATTTTCGTTTTACTGGTTTAAACATTTGACGAAACCGGATTAAATTCTCGTTTTGATTGATTTTTGACCGTTTTACTGCTTGGAATCAGGTTTTTGGTTCATTCTGGAGATTCAATAGCAATGGCGAACAAACCTCAGATCCGCACCAATAGTTCGGCGCTCATAGCTATGATCGCCGACGAGGTATCGATTATTTGTTATTTTCTTGATCTGTTCGATTTATTTTTTAAATTATCTGAAATTGTTTCTTGAATTTCGATTTGCTTTAGTTTAGCAAATTTTAAGTATAAGAGATGGAATCCAACCTTCAAAAGAATTTCCATTACCATACCATCTTACTTGAGTATAGTAAATTGGTAAGACCAGAGCTTCAACTTGGTCATGTTAGTTAAATTTGCATTCGTTTATAGCATAAAACTGCTCCATTAGTTTTGAATTTGATTTACTGACCCGAGATTAATGGTGCATATGCTGTCAATGGGTCCTATAGTGGAGAGGGCAAAAATATATAGGGTAATTTTGAGAATTTGATAGGGGCATTTAGTGAATAACTTGAGCTTTATTTAGAAATTAGTAGTATAAAATATATAGACGAGTGAGGGGGGCTTTTGCCCCACCTAGCCCAAAGCTGGCTCATCCCCTGCTTGAAGCAGACCAATAGTTGCATGTCACTCCTAAAAGATAATTTTAGGTATTACTGTTATTAGGCTTAGGCAGCAGTCACATATGCTTTTAGATGAAATGCTTTATGTGTTTTACTGGGATTCTGTCCCCTTTACTGTTTGTTTTTCTATATTTCTAATGTAAGAAAACCTGATAGAGAATTTATGTAGCCAAGTCTGTTAGAAGTACTGATCTTTCTTTTAT
>NW_024599545.1:0-18286 GCF_004379255.2 Salvia splendens
TCTTTTCTCTCTTTTGCTTTATTGTCTCTACTTTTTTTTCATACTTTATTATAGTTTTTATTTAATATATTACACATTTTTTTCTTAATCTCCGCGTCTGAAAAAATGCCTATATTACTATGAAATACTATAAAATAGTGTAAAGAAAAAGAAAAAGTAACTCTACATTTCATATATGCGTTTCATTTTGTAAAGAAGTGTATAAATTAAAAATCAAGAAAAGGATGGCCATTTTTTACATCTCCTGCGTTCCATTCAATTTGAGCTGCATTTTAAACACTGAGGTGCTGTGTTTTTTGAAAATTTTTTGAATTTTTTTTAAAAATTAATCCCAAAATTATCTATAAATACACACATTCATCATCCATTTGAATGAAATTCGGCCACTATGAATTTTAATTATGTAATTTTTAATTTTTAGGATTTAAATTATGTAATTTTTAATTTTTAGGATTTAAATTATGTAATTTTTAATTTTTAGGATTTATATTATGTAATTTTTAATTTTTAAGACTGTAATTATGTAATTTTAAAATTTTATGATTTTAATTATGTAATTTTTATTATTTTTGTAATTTGTAATGTTATTTTGGTTATTTTCAATGAATTTTAATATTGTGGAAATGTTTTTATTTAAATTGAATAATAGAATGATGGGACCCTTGTGCTCGTCCTTGCGGAAAAACACGTATGTGGGTGGTGTGCTCTTGTCTAAGAGCAGGCAGAAAAAGTTGGGTCGGGCCCACAACCGTGCTCGTTGGCAAAAGCACGATTGTGGATGCTCTTAATATCACAAAACTTTAAAAAAGTTGGGTTTTTCCCACGAACTTTGAAATTGACAAATAATATCACGAACTTTACCCCGAGTTTGTTATTTCCCACCAATGAAAAAATTCCAGAAAATAATAATATGATATGAATTTTTTTCGTAATTTCTCGACAACAACTTCGAGAGCTTCAAGTTTTTTAATACTTGAGTATAGTTTTTCTTAAATCACACCCTCCAAATTTGTTCTTCAATCCATTAATATAGCCATAAATTTTAATGGTGGGAAATAACAAACTCAGGGTAAATTTCGTGGTATTATTTGTCAATTTCAAAGTTTGTGGGAAAAACTCAACTTTTTAAAGATTTATGATATTAGATACCGATATCCCTAAAATGAAATACAAATACTAAATGTACACAGATATCGAAAACTTTTCATTTCTTTCTATTCCCTGTTAGGCCATCTCCAACCATTTACACCAAACTTAAACTCATTTTTCCAGTTTTGTCACATCAAACAGTAATTCTACTCCAACCATTTACACAAAACTCAAAAGAATATTCCATATTCACCTACTCTTTTTTACTTTTTCAATCTTAACTACATATTTATTTAAATTACACATTCACCCCATAACAGTGTCAATAATTTTTCAAATATAATTAAATAATTTATACAATTATTTATAATATATATATATATATATATATATATATTAAATATATTATGCATTCAATAAAATATACAGTAACTTCAAATTATAATACATCACTATAATAACATTCAAACATAAATTAAAATACATTCAATTCATAAATTAAATATATTGTGAATTGTAATATTAAATACTAATATTACAATTCATACTCAATAAAATAACTAATACTCAATAAACTATTAATAAATTATATGAAATATAATTTCACAAATCACACAAAATCCTAATATATTTAAATATATTATACATTTAATAAAATCTACACTAAATATTGATGATGAAATCGTCTATATCCTAAAACAAATAAATAGTCTGCATGATTACATTATGTACATATGATAATTAAAGAGTCTATCTTAACTAATTAGCCCATTTCAAATAAAAACAAATACATATATTTAATTAGCCCATTAACGTTACAATGACATAAACCCTGATCTTCTCTCTCCCATCGCCGCTATCTTCTTCTTCTTCCCCTTCTCGGTATTTTCCCGTCTGCATCTCCAAATTTTCTTCACAAGTTCTTCAACCATCTACAACTCTCCATAATCAGGTAAGTCGTTTCTTCATTCTTCTTCTCCATTTTCCGTCTCTGTGCTCTCTCATCTCTCTCTTCTTCGAATATCATCAAAAAGGAAGAGCTTAATTGCAATTTCGGATGAGTTTTTACTCCACTCATATCATAAATTAATATCGGCCGGATCTGACCGTTGAAGAGCAACTCGTCAGCGGAGCTCATCTGTTCCGGCGAGTTTGCGGCGGTGGATGGCAGCGTGGCTGAGAAATCGAAATCGAAATCGAAATCAAAGCAGCTGGAATCAGCGGCGGAAGCGGAGGCGGAGGGGTAGGATTTGAGAGCAGTGGCGGAGAGAGAGGTGCACGGTGCACTGAAATGGTATTCACTATTCAATAAGTTTGTAGAACCGTGTATATAACCGGAATAGTACAAACTTCTTAGAGAAGCCAACTCTATAAAAATAATTATAAAATCTCTGCAGATTTTTGGCATCTGCTCCCATGCGTACTATTCAAGATTGGCAGATTTACACATTGTTCAAAATGGTGAAACAAACACACACTAAAATCAAGAAATAATGCACAGTTTCCCGCCAAAAAGGGCAAAACTGGTATTTAAAAAAGTTCCTAAAAACTCTCACTTTAGATATTGATATATGGGATTCTTTTCTTTTTTATTTGAGGAGAATTAATTCGTTGCTTTTGTGTACATATCGAAAACATTGATTTTGTGAAGAATTTTAGTACTACGCATTAAATATCTAATTCGTACCAACAAGTTTTCTATGCTATTCTTTTCAAGGAAACTCGAATATGACTATAACTATTTTATTTAGGTTTATTTTTAATTTAGTAAGTATGGTACTTTTATCACAATGCAATTGCAAACTCATACTAGTAATATTTTTGAAAGGGTAATTCTGATAATTTATTGCGACTTCCCTCAATCAGTAACTAGTACACTATCACAAAATTCTGATAATTTATTGCGACTTCTAATCCATTTCGGCGATATATTCAATACCTATACACCAAATTCATAAGGATAATATTATCATTCTAATTTTTCATAGTAGGGTGAAAGCCTTATATGATATCACTAAGATGCATGTTTATGTTATACTTATAAGTCTAAAATTGATACTTTTTTTTCATATTAGTGTAGGTATTTCTTTTCGGCACAGAGATTATGAAAAAAGTGTGTAATATACAAAACAAAAAGATAATAAAGTATAGTAGAGAGGAGAAAGTAGATAGAATAAAGTAAGAGACATGGAAAAGTAAAAGTGAGAAAATGCATTACTAATTTTTGTTAAAATAAGAAATGACTCTACTATTATGGAACATCTAAATTGAAAAAACGACTACTACTTATGGAAAGGATGAAGTAGGATATTTTCATGATTACATTACTTGCTTCGAAACGTGTGCATGTGCATGTAAATATCGCATACTGATTAAGTAGACTCACTAAACCTATCCACGTTTGTGCATGAGCATGATAAATAATGAACTGATCAAGTAGACTATCTAGACCTATCCACCAGTCGTTGGACACGTAATCCAAGCATATTTCAAAACCATAACCCATAAGCTACTAATTAGCACAGAGAAGTAAGAATTGAATCCCAAAAGGATGGAGAGTTATAAGCATGTGTAAGGGCATTTTGAAAGAGGTTTGGCTGCTGCCACACTATTTTGAGTGAGTTAAAATTAACTACTCCATCCGTCTCAACTAAGTTGAGTCGTATTCCTTTTTGGGACGTCCCAATAAAGTTGAGTCATTTCTCTTTTTGACAAAAAACAAAACATTCAATCACATTTACTTTATTTCATCATTTACTTTACTCTCTCTTTATATCTCCTACTTTTTTCTCTTTCCTATTTTATTTTACTTTCATACTCCATCCGTCCCATAAGAATATGTACTTTCTAATTTTGGAAAGTATTTTCTCTCTAATAAGGTGTGACTCATTCTCCACTATCAATACTTTAATTACCTTTTCTCTCTACATCTCTCTTACTTTACCATTTTGCATTAAAACTCTTGTCGTCCCTAAAGTGCATATTCTTTGGGAACGGAGGGAGTATAATCTATTCAACACAATTTCTTAATCTTCATGTCCAAAATTTTTGTACCAACTTAATTATAACGTAGGAGTACTTAACTTTGACGAAGAAACATATAAATCTACTAAGACAAATCAGAGAGACTGGAAAAACATAGAGAGCATGAATAAGGTGACTAAATATGAAATGTTACATGCAATGAGTAAACATTTAAATTTGAACTAAGCAATTAAAATGATTCTCGATTACAGTTACTAAAAATAGGCCAACATGTTACATGCACGCAAAGGTAAGTTGAGAGTTGGGGACCATATTTTTCTCGATTACAGTTACTAAAAATAGGCCAACATGTTACATGCACGCAAAGGTAAGTTGAGAGTTGGGGACCATATTTTTCCAACGAGTGAACTATGTAAATGGTCTTTAAACTATGCGTTTTGTGCAGAAATGGTATCTAAACTTTAAAAATATTATGGGTAGTCCATGAAGTAAGGTATAATTACATTTTTTATACTTTTTCACTATTCATCATAATTTTGCACTAAAAATGCCCCCAAGGCATGAAGGGCATTTATGGACTTTCATATCTAGGTACTAGATTTGATATTTTCTTTATCTCTTTCTCTATTACTAAATATGATTACTTTTTATAGTTTGAGTGCCTTAAATAATATATTATTCACTTCACTTTTTCAATCACTTTATGTCGGATCTTCTTTCTCTCTCTTTCTCTAACACTTTTAGAAAGTAAAAAATAAAAATAAAAATTGTATGAAATTCTTAAATGTATTGATTATAAAAATTAAAATTATAATTTTAATTATCAAAAAACTTGTAGATAAATTTAATTTTGATCCTGATTCGATTATTTTTTTTAATATTAAATATTAAAAATTAGAATTAGTTAAAAATTAAAAATTAAAATTTAATTTAAATTTTAAAAAAATTAAGTTTAAATATTAAAAAAATAATCAAGTCATAATCAAAATTAAATTTTGCTACAAATTATTTTAGTAATTAAATTTATAATTTAACTTTTATAGTTAATATATTTAAGATTTTCATATTATTTTTTATTTTAATTTTTTACTTCCTAAAAGTTTTAGAGAAAAAGGAAGAAAAAATATCTGACTTAAAATGATTAAAAAAGTGAAGTGAATAATATCATTTTAGGTACTCAAACTTTAAGAAAATATCATATTCAGTACTAGAAAAGAGAGATAAAGAAAATATCAAATCCAGTGCCTAGATATGATAGTCCAAAAATGTCCTTCATGCCTTGAACGCATTTTGGGTGTAAAATTGTGATGAATAGTGAAAAAGTACCATAAATGTGATTACACCTTAGTTCATGGACTATCCACGGTATTTTTAAAGTTTAGGTACCACTTGCGTGTAAAATGCATAGTTCAAAGACCATTTGCGTAGTTCACTCTTTTCCAATTAACCTAAAGGACTAAAAAGCTAGAAAAGTTACATGGTACACAAGCATAAAATAAACTTCAAATCTGATTCCCTAAACGGATTTCTACTGCATCTTCTTCAAGTAACTAAACAAAACAGAGCATTTCAATCACCATTTATGACAACACTTCAAGAGAACATGATTCATCCGAAACGTAAATACAAAATTGAGGTTGGAATGTCTAAATTTGATCAACTAGCGTGCGAATAAAATAAGACTGAATAACCATGCATTCTTTGCAAAGTAAACTAGATCTACTCCTAATCCTAGCCGTCACAACACTCATCCTCATGCTCACGATCTTCCACGTGAAGCATCCATCGCTCGAGATCATCTCGGTCAAAATCGACGGCCTCAATTCGCTATCCAACAACAACAACCCGATGCTGGTGGCCGACGTCTCGATCAAGAACCCCAATGCGGCGTCGTTCAAGTTCCACGAGGCGGCCACGGAGGTGTACTACGACGGCACGCTCGTGGTAGAGGGTAGGGCGGCGCCGGAGGAGGCGGGGCACGGAGGGTGGATGTTTTGGTTAGTTTGCTAGCTGAGAGATTGGTGGGAGTGTCGAGATTTGAGAGTGATTTTGGGATTCCCACTATTTTTTATTTTAATCTACAATATTTTCGTGTAATGTGACTTATACAACCGGAGGTTCCGGCTGTATACACCAAGTATTCCATGGTTAGAGTAATGTTTCTTTGATTTTTTGTTATAGTGATGTATTTTGTTAACATCAGTGAAGTAAAAACATGGTTAGAGTGATGAGTTCCAGGGTTAGAGTGATGTTTCTTTGAGTTTTTGCTATAGTGATGTATTTTGTTAACATCAGATAAGTAAAAACATGGTTAGAGTGATGTGTTCCACGGTTAGAGTGATGTTTCTTTGATTTTTTGTAACGACCCGCTAAGCCGATATTATTAGAAACAATATTATTAGCCAAATTACTTATATTAGTGACTTTTATGCGATTAGATTCGAGCTACAATAATTTGTCGTGGTTATTATTTTGATGTTAGACAAGTGAATAGAAAGCGTAAATATATATATATATATTACTCCTAGTATTTCTAAAGAAAAATCGGGTACGTCAACAAGAGTAGCTCCGATCTGACCTTGGTTTTTTTTTTCCAGCGCTAAATCAAACAAATAAACAAATAAAATTTTCTTTCTTTCCAAAAGAATAATCGAATGAGATAATTATGGTGCAGATCTTTTAAGATAGATTTTGGCATATCATTTATTATAGCATTAAATGCTAGCAGAGAATGCATTAAATGCTATACAAAAGGAGAATGACTAAGGGGAAGAATGTTGGCAACTTGCTGTCAGCAAACTTGCTGCCAACGTATCATGTAGAAGTTTAGATACATCCACATGTATAACAGTCACTTTCTTCACCACTCATCTCTATCAAACCCCAACTTCTTCCACGTAACAACAACTTGCAACAACTTTAAGAAGACATCAGACATAGCAGTGTGTGTCCCAGATTCAGCCATACCAGACACTTTTTTACTTTCTACTTCTAAGGTAATTTGTAATTCTCTTAACTTTTAATACAAATACATACATCCATGAAACATAGGGCTTTTAATGATGCTTTAGACAACACCAAAAAGCATGTGACTCTTATAACAATTCTATGTAGACCTCTGAAATAAATATAGAAACTCATCTTGAACCAATCTGTAAATCTGCCGTGAGGAACTTCCGGCAGCGAGCTCGGCGCTCCGTCGTCAACGATGGCAGCCCACGCTCCAAAAACGCATCCTTGCTTTCTTTCCATGAATCTAGAAATCTTGGAATGAAATTAACAAAGTCTATTATCACAAAGGTATTTAAAACCTAAATAAATAAAAAAAAAAGGGGAGGGGATGAAGAAACCGATCACCTACCTGTCGGAAACGGCGTCGGCCGCTGGAGATGAGGGTCTCGACGGCGACGGCGCTGGAAGGGAGGGGAGGGCTGGTGGATACAATCCCCGCCGAGCTGAAACCTCGGCAAGAGCCGAGCATGGTCCCCGCCGAGCTGAAACCTCGGCAAGAGCCGAGCATGGTCCCCGCCGAGCTGAAACCTCGGCAAGAGCCGAGCATGGTCCCCGCCGAGCTGAAACCTCGGCCAGGGCCGAGCATGGTCCCAGCCGAGCTACAACTTCGGCATGAGCCGAGCAGGGAGTAGGAAACGACTCCGGCAGACCTACAGCCTCGGAAAGAGCCGGTCGAGGAGCAGAGTGTAGCAAGGGAGGAAGTATCCATTGCGAAGACAGGGCCGGCGAGGAACGTGAAGCCTCCGAGCCGATTCGGCGACCTTGGGGCTGTAATGCATATTGATTTGAGGTCCATTCCGAAATTAAATTATTCCGGGCCTAAGAATGAAATGGTTAAGTAAGCTAAAATAAATAGTTGTGACCCAAATTGTTTTATTTTTTTAGGAGTAATTAGTAAAGTATAGAATATCAAATTTTGGTTGGAATCTAACTAGCAAACGAAGTGGAAGTAAATAATGCAAGATTTGGAAATTTCGAATAATAATAATAATAATAATAATAATGTTAATAATAAAGTTAAACCTTGAGATTTTATTTCTCATTTAATCAGATTAGTTTAAAACTGAATTAGTATTTATTTTTTTTTCCTATTGTGTTGTTTCAAAAGGTTATCTCCGCAAGTAAGGTCGGAGTAAGAGATTCAAGTAAGGAAAATAAGCGATCAAGGTGAGCTTCCTTATACTTAAAATACAAATCGTATTCTATGAAAACACGAGCACATGTTCGTGGATGTTTTAAAGATATTGTCTTGCCATAAATGTTTTGTGTATGATGCCTATCTGTTTGGCTAAGGCCAAGTGAATTATGAATGATGATATAAGTCGAATTCGGGTCCCAGTGAGGGTGGTGTCCCCGCTCGGACTAGTGTACACAAGCTCCCTCTGTCATGTTGGGCAGAGCAGGTGACCGTGGAAGGTGGCCACCTTCCCGGCACATGCATGTAAGGTGACCGTGCGAGAACACCATCTCGACGGCACAAGGTGATCAGATATGGCTAAGTACAGGAAAAAGGGCCCAAAGTGAATATTTTAGTAAGCTCGGGTCTTTTCAATAAAACCCCGAGTATTACTGCGATGATGGCTTGACAATATTTTCAAATGTATATTTGTAATTTTCGGCATTATGTTCACTGAGTACTTTTTGTACTCAGCCCTGCATATTTCTAAACGTGCAGGTTGAGTCGTGGAAAGGGGAAGGGATAAGTGCTGTGGAGAGCAATCTAGTAGATAACTATGAACAAAACTCTCGGAGGTTCATGTCTCCATACATGGACCGCGTTCTTTCGTTTCCGCTGTGCCGGTTAAGAGGCAGTGTCTATCTTACTCTTTACTCTGATAATCAGAACTTGTATGAACGGTCACTCGATTCTACATGATCGAGTGTATTTTGGTTATAAGTATTTCCGTATTTAAGTTATTATGTGCGTCTCGTTTTGCTTTGGCTTTAATTTCCCCTAAATTCTATCCCCGCTTCTTATAATCCCTCCTTAGTCGCGAATTCCCCGGATTATGCTATCCTTAGCTAACTGCGGTCGAGACAGAGTGGTATCAGAGCATTCTTTCTCGCTCAGAACCCGAGGGTCTTTTTCAATAATATTCGGTCTAGCATTGTTCCGTTAGGCTTTTTCCTCTAATAAAAGAGACTCCCAGCACCTACCCCCAACACGCTCAACCAAAGCAACGGTAAGTGATTATACTTTGAAAGCAAGTGTGTATTTTCTATTTACTGAACTGTGTATTAAAAATTTTTTTTTATACATAGCCTTAACGGAACATCAATCATAATTTGCCAACGCTTCCCTGAGCGAGGCAACAAAACCCAAAAACATTATAACAAGTAGTTCCGAACGATAGTGAAATGTATGATGTGACGTAGAAGTGACTTCTAGGACTGTTTCTAGTACCCAAGTATAACACAGTTGGTTACGACTTGTAGGAATGATCGAGCTTTTGCATCGCATCACGTTTATGTCTTTATGTTTTGTACACATATTTAAGTATGAGAATACGAGAATCTGAACGATACGCCTTCTTGTAGATGGTTTATCCTGCAGTCGAGGACATTCTCTTTGAGTACTTCACATTTGTGATGCTCGTAGGAGAAGATCTTGGGATACTTCTAGCACAGTTCAGGTGGCTCTGGGAGAGAGCGCACCCATTTGGAGTGACTCACTATGACGGTATCCGACGGCTTATCTGGCTTCTACCCTCGGATTGGGTAGGATTTGCCATCGACAGATCCCGTGATTATATATTTCCTGCAGCCCCTTTATTCGACCCTCATGGTGATTTTCCCGAGTTCATCGGGGAGATTCACTCGTGTTTTATCCTACATGGCCAGGCACCGAGGGGGCCATACATGCGGCCGGGCGATCTAGCCCCGATAGGAGACCCAGGAGTTCCACAGCCAGCAGACCTCCAGCCCGAGCCGGTCACTCCGCAGCCAGCAGATCCGCAGCCCGAGCTGATTCTCCTACCTCTGCCCTCTCCACCGAGGCGTCGGACTCGCGGGGAGTTTGAGGCTGGACCATCTCGTTCCCCTTTGGGAGTTGAGGAGGACCTCTACCTAGTCAGCCCTGACCCCGCACCGAGCCTAGAAGGAGTAGGGTCGGCAGGCACCGAGGCGAGAGAGTTACGAGCTGCAGCAGCCGAGAGGAGTAGGAGGGGCAAGGCCCCTGCCACTCTTTCAGACGAGGGTGAGTCAGTTGAGCAGAAGATCATAGTTGGCACCAGTCGCCTACAGCCACTGCCCATTCCCTCCGAGGCATCTCTCGACGCACTGCCAGGAGCGACGAGTCGTACTATTCCGAGTCGCCGTGAGCCTATATCACTAGAGCGTGGACCCGTCGCATGGGCTATACGCCATTGGGGAGCTGTGTCCCGTGGACCACATCCTCCGGGCAGCACTATGGAGTCAGCTATTCTCCTTGATGAGAGTTCAGACGAGGAGGAGCCAGAGGAAGATGAGGAGGACCCGGGGACCGGTGCGAGTGCCACTGAGACACCAGTCTGATCGTTGACTAGATAGGGATGTCAGCTTTGTATATATGTGTGTACTCCAGAAACGGATCCGTTATGAGACCGTTCTGGTTTATGTTTTGACTAGCTATAGTATTTTGACATCACAGAAACATTCATGTGAGTGTTCTGTGGCTTGACATATTTTGACTAACATCTGTTTAGTAACAGATGTGATATTTTGCGACACCACGAATGGTTGTACGAAAGTCCTCCGTGGAGGCAATTTTTCCCTGTACATAAACTTTATATGTATATATATATACATGTTTTACTTTCTGCCTTTAGCAGAATTTGATAATGATTGTTTGAATAAATTGAAGTTCTCTACTCTCCTAATCTTTAAAATCTTTCCAACAATAGTAACTTATAAGGAAGTGTTTTATCAATAGAAAATGCCGCCAAGGATAGCTGGGCGACCCCGAGGAAGAGGAAGAGGACGTGGTAGAAGGCCGCACCCTGAGCCCGAAAGACAACACGTAAACCCTCCGCCACCATCTCCACCTCGATCACTTTCGCCTCCACTTGCCCCGACAGTGGATAGGACTGTCATTAACACCTTTCTGAAAAAGAAGCCGCCAACATTTGACGGAAAAGGCGACCCCGCTGAAGCGGAATCGTGGATACGTGCACTAGAGCGCCTGTTTGACTTACTGCAATGCACAGATGATGAGCGCTTGATTTGTGCCTCACTCCAACTGACAGGGTCAGCAGATTATTGGTGGGAGGCTCGCAAAAAGATAATGCCCCCGCAGCAGCTAGAGGACCTAACCTGGGAACAGTTCAAGACAGGAATCTATGACAAGTACATCCCTAAGAGCTATAAAAAGCAAAAAGAAACAGAGTTTTACAACTTGAAACAGGGACGAATGTCAGTGACAGAATATGATCGCGCCTTCTTTGACCTGTCCAGGTACGGAGCTGATCAAGTGGATACGGATGAAAAGATGTCCGAGAAATTCTGTACTGGCTTGAGGCACGAAATAAGAGTAGCATTGGCTAGCCGTGGCGGAATACCATATACCGAAGCTCTAAAACTGGCCTTAGACATTGAAGCTGCATTGCCTAAGGAAAGACCTGCACCAAACCCTACAAATATGTCACTGCAGACCTCGTCCCAAGCCCCAAGGGACAAAAGGAAGTGGGAAGGAAACCAGAACCAGTGGAGACAAAAGAAGCCATGGCATGGACCACCCCGCCCACAAAACTTTGCAAGGCAGCCTATCTTTAACCCCACAGGAATCACTCAACCAAGGCCCAATCTTTGTCCCAAATGTAACAAGCCCCACAGCGGAATCTGCAGGGCCGGAGAAATGATTTGTTTTACTTGTGGAAGGTATGGCCATATCGCCAGGAACTGTCAAAATGGACCCCAGAGAAGGAGTGCACCAACTAACCAGCCAGCACAACGTCAACACTTGCGAGCTCTACATGCAGACACCCAGAACCACCAGACCCCGCATCCACAACGACCGAGCCTCTCAACTCAAGCTAGGGCATATGCATTGGGACGAAACCAACAGAACAACAACCATGGGAATTTGGCAGGTATGGGCACTCTACTGAACGTACCTATTGTCCTATTGTTTGATACTGGTGCCTCGCACTCCTTCATATCAACCTCGTGTGTAAGCACTTTAGAACTCACACCAGAACCAGCCGAACCTAGAGTAACGGTGTCCTCACCAGTAGGAGGAGTTATAGAAATCACACAAAAGTGCTCGAATCTAGAAATCACGCTCGGAGAACGTAAGGTTATTGCTAATAACTTGGGGGTCATGAAAATGGAAGATGTCGATATTATACTAGGAATGGAATGGTTGGCCAAGAACCACGCCACCATCAAGTGCAGTGAAAGACATATTTCCTTTCAAACTCCAGGAGAAGGGCAAGTTGAACTCCATGGAATCACTATGAACAAGCGCAAATCCATAATTTCGGTCCTACAAGCAGCCGCGCTGGTGAGAAAAGGGTGTCCCGCCTACCTCGTCTACTTAAGCAGAGAACATAATGAAGAAAAGAAGATTGAGGACGTGGAGATTGTACGTGAATTTACAGACGTGTTTCCTGACACGCTACCCGGGTTACCCCCAGACAGACGACTGGAATTCACCATCGATTTGGAACCAGGAGCCGCGCCAATTTCAAAAGCGCCATACCGAATGGCCCCAAAGGAACTAGGAGAACTGAAACTACAACTGCAAGAACTTTTAGACCTGGGTTTTATCAGACCCAGCGTGTCACCATGGGGAGCTCCTGTACTTTTCGTCAAGAAGAAGGATGGGACGTTGAGGATGTGCATAGACTACCGAGAATTGAACAAGGTGACACTCAAGAATAAATACCCATTGCCAAGGATAGATGATTTATTTGACCAGCTCAAGGGGGCCAGTATATTTTCTAAGATTGACTTAAGGTCCGGATACCACCAACTGAAGATTCGGTCTGAAGATATACCCAAAACAGCTTTTCGCACCAGGTACGGTCACTATGAATTTGTAGTAATGCCTTTTGGATTGACCAACGCCCCTGCGGTGTTCATGGATTTGATGAATCGCATTTTCCATCCATATCTCGACAAATTCGTCCTGGTCTTCATAGACGACGTCCTCATTTACTCAAAGAATAGATCAGAACACGCGGAACATCTAAGAACTACCCTCGAAATATTAAGGACCGAGAGACTCTATGCTAAATTCAGCAAGTGCGAATTCTGGCTCACGGAGGTTAATTTTCTTGGACACATAGTAACAGCAGAAGGAATCCGGGTAGACCCAGCAAAGGTAGGGGCCGTACAGAACTGGAAATCACCAACCAGCCCGAACGAAATTCGAAGTTTTCTAGGACTGGCTGGCTACTATAGAAGATTCATCGAAGGGTTCTCAAGGATTGCCAGGCCAATGACCCAACAACTCAAAAAGGGCATCAGGTTCGTGTGGACCCCTGAATGCGAAGCTAGCTTCCAACTGCTAAAGGAGAAACTAACCACCGCCCCCGTGTTAGCCGTGCCGGAACCAGGATCAAACTACGTGGTTTACACAGATGCTTCGAAAAATGGACTTGGGTGCGTCCTAATGCAGAACGGGAAGGTGATAGCTTACGCGTCGAGACAACTTCGACCCCACGAACTGAACTACCCCACTCACGATCTGGAATTAGCAGCCGTAGTGCATGCACTAAAAATTTGGAGACACCACCTATATGGGGTTAAGTGTGAGATTTTCACTGACCACAAGAGTCTAAAGTACTTTTTCGAACAAAGGGATCTAAACATGCGACAGAGAAGATGGCTTGAGTTGGTGAAGGATTACGATTGCACCATAAACTACCATCCTGGCAAGGCAAATGTGGTAGCTGACGCACTGAGTCGAAAGTCCCAATCACAAGCTTGTCTAGCCACCAGGGAGGGAATACTAATACAAGAATTCGCCAAGATGAGAATAGAAATAATACAAGCACCGGAAACGGTGGAAGCTAAAATCGCAACTTTGGTGCTGCAGCCCGACCTGAGGAAACGAATAGTTGACGCCCAAAGACACGACGAAGCGCTGGAGAAAATACGAATAAAAGTGCGGACCGGTGAGCAAAGCAATTATAGAGAAGAGGCGGACAATGCCCTCACTTTTGAAGGAAGACTGTGTGTACCGGCCAATCCGGACCTTAGGAATGAAATATTGATTGAGGCACACGACACTCCGTATACCGCTCATCCGGGAAGCACAAAAATGTACCAGGATCTGAAAAGAAAGTTTTGGTGGGACGGCATGAAAAGAAGCATCGCAATGTTTGTCGAGAGATGTTTAACTTGCCAGCGAGTCAAGGCATTGCACCAACGACCTTACGGGAAATTACAACCCTTGGGAATTCCCGAGTGGAAATGGGAACATATCGCCATGGATTTCGTGACAGGCCTGCCCAGATCCAAGCGTGGAAATACTGCCATTTGGGTAATTGTTGATCGACTCACGAAAAGTGCTCATTTCATCCCTATTCCCATCACGTATGGATCCGAGAAGCTAGCACAGTTATACGTAAGGGAAATTGTGCGTCTGCATGGAGTACCTGTGACAATCACGTCAGACCGAGACTCGAAGTTTACATCCAGATTCTGGCAAAGCATGCAAAGGGAAATGGGTACGAGATTAAATTTCAGCACCGCATTCCACCCCCAGACCGACGGACAATCCGAGAGGACAATTCAAACTCTAGAAGATATGTTGAGGGCCGTCGTACTCGATAGAGGAGAAAATTGGGAATCCATCTTGCATCTGATAGAGTTTGCCTATAATAATAGTTATCAAGCCACCATCGACATGGCACCTTATGAGGCACTATATGGAAGAAAATGTCGGTCTCCACTCTATTGGGACGAAGTAGGGGAGAGAAAGGTATTAGGCCCAGAATCCGTGGCGGAGATGATTGAAATCGTGAGACGAATCCGGAGTCGAATCAAGGAAGCGCAAGACCGACAAAAATCCTACGCAGATGAGCGTCGAACGGATTTGAAATTTAACATCGGAGAGAAAGTCTTTTTGAAAGTATCTCCTTCCAAAGGGATAACCAGATTTGGACTCAGAGGAAAGCTGAAACCACGATTTATTGGACCCTATGAAATTCTGGAAGAAGTGGGCCCGGTAGCATATCGTTTGGCATTACCACCCAATTTTTGTAATGTGCACCACGTATTCCACGTCTCCCAACTTCGGAGGTACGTGTTCGACCCGAAGCATGTCATTCGTCACGAGGAAATCGCTTTAGAACCTGACCTGAGCTACGAAGAAAAGCCGATAGAAATACTAGACCGAAAGGTGCAACAGCTTCGGAACAAGTCGATTACTACAGTGAAGGTTTTGTGGAAAAACCACGGACAGGAAGAAGCAACATGGGAGCTAGAAGAGAAAATGAAGGAGAAATATCCCGAGTTTTTTTGTTTAAACACATCCTAAATTTCGGGACGAAATTTCTTTTAAGAGGGGTAGTATGTAACGACCCGCTAAGCCGATATTATTAGAAACAATATTATTAGCCAAATTACTTATATTAGTGACTTTTATGCGATTAGATTCGAGCTACAATAATTTGTCGTGGTTATTATTTTGATGTTAGACAAGTGAATAGAAAGCGTAAATATATATATATATATTACTCCTAGTATTTCTAAAGAAAAATCGGGTACGTCAACAAGAGTAGCTCCGATCTGACCTTGGTTTTTTTTTTCCAGCGCTAAATCAAACAAATAAACAAATAAAATTTTCTTTCTTTCCAAAAGAATAATCGAATGAGATAATTATGGTGCAGATCTTTTAAGATAGATTTTGGCATATCATTTATTATAGCATTAAATGCTAGCAGAGAATGCATTAAATGTTATACAAAAGGAGAATGACTAAGGGGAAGAATGTTGGCAACTTGCTGTCAGCAAACTTGCTGCCAACGTATCATGTAGAAGTTTAGATACATCCACATGTATAACAGTCACTTTCTTCACCACTCATCTCTATCAAACCCCAACTTCTTCCACGTAACAACAACTTGCAACAACTTTAAGAAGACATCAGACATAGCAGTGTGTGTCCCAGATTCAGCCATACCAGACACTTTTTTACTTTCTACTTTTAAGGTAATTTGTAATTCTCTTAACTTTTAATACAAATACATACATCCATGAAACATAGGGCTTTTAATGATGCTTTAGACAACACCAAAAAGCATGTGACTCTTATAACAATTCTATGTAGACCTCTGAAATAAATATAGAAACTCATCTTGAACCAATCTGTAAATCTGCCGTGAGGAACTTCCGGCAGCGAGCTCGGCGCTCCGTCGTCAACGATGGCAGCCCACGCTCCAAAAACGCATCCTTGCTTTCTTTCCATGAATCTAGAAATCTTGGAATGAAATTAACAAAGTCTATTATCACAAAGGTATTTAAAACCTAAATAAATAAAAAAAAGGGGAGGGGATGAAGAAACCGATCACCTACCTGTCGGAAACGGCGTCGGCCGCTGGAGATGAGGGTCTCGACGGCGACGGCGCTGGAAGGGAGGGGAGGGCTGGTGGATACAATCCCCGCCGAGCTGAAACCTCGGCAAGAGCCGAGCATGGTCCCCGCCGAGCTGAAACCTCGGCAAGAGCCGAGCATGGTCCCCGCCGAGCTGAAACCTCGGCAAGAGCCGAGCATGGTCCCCCGCCGAGCTGAAACCTCGGCCAGGGCCGAGCATGGTCCCAGCCGAGCTACAACTTCGGCATGAGCCGAGCAGGGAGTAGGAAACGACTCCGGCAGACCTACAGCCTCGGAAAGAGCCGGTCGAGGAGCAGAGTGTAGCAAGGGAGGAAGTATCCATTGCGAAGACAGGGCCGGCGAGGAACGTGAAGCCTCCGAGCCGATTCGGCGACCTTGGGGCTGTAATGCATATTGATTTGAGGTCCATTCCGAAATTAAATTATTCCGGGCCTAAGAATGAAATGGTTAAGTAAGCTAAAATAAATAGTTGTGACCCAAATTGTTTTATTTTTTTAGGAGTAATTAGTAAAGTATAGAATATCAAATTTTGGTTGGAATCTAACTAGCAAACGAAGTGGAAGTAAATAATGCAAGATTTGGAAATTTCGAATAATAATAATAATAATAATAATAATGTTAATAATAAAGTTAAACCTTGAGATTTTATTTCTCATTTAATCAGATTAGTTTAAAACTGAATTAGTATTTATTTTTTTTTCCTATTGTGTTGTTTCAAAAGGTTATCTCCGCAAGTAAGGTCGGAGTAAGAGATTCAAGTAAGGAAAATAAGCGATCAAGGTGAGCTTCCTTATACTTAAAATACAAATCGTATTCTATGAAAACACGAGCACATGTTCGTGGATGTTTTAAAGATATTGTCTTGCCATAAATGTTTTGTGTATGATGCCTATCTGTTTGGCTAAGGCCAAGTGAATTATGAATGATGATATAAGTCGAATTCGGGTCCCAGTGAGGGTGGTGTCCCCGCTCGGACTAGTGTACACAAGCTCCCTCTGTCATGTTGGGCAGAGCAGGTGACCGTGGAAGGTGGCCACCTTCCCGGCACATGCATGTAAGGTGACCGTGCGAGAACACCATCTCGACGGCACAAGGTGATCAGATATGGCTAAGTACAGGAAAAAGGGCCCAAAGTGAATATTTTAGTAAGCTCGGGTCTTTTCAATAAAACCCCGAGTATTACTGCGATGATGGCTTGACAATATTTTCAAATGTATATTTGTAATTTTCGGCATTATGTTCACTGAGTACTTTTTGTACTCAGCCCTGCATATTTCTAAACGTGCAGGTTGAGTCGTGGAAAGGGGAAGGGATAAGTGCTGTGGAGAGCAATCTAGTAGATAACTATGAACAAAACTCTCGGAGGTTCATGTCTCCATACATGGACCGCGTTCTTTCGTTTCCGCTGTGCCGGTTAAGAGGCAGTGTCTATCTTACTCTTTACTCTGATAATCAGAACTTGTATGAACGGTCACTCGATTCTACATGATCGAGTGTATTTTGGTTATAAGTATTCCGTATTTAAGTTATTATGTGCGTCTCGTTTTGCTTTGGCTTAATTTCCCCTAAATTCTATCCCCGCTTCTTATAATCCCTCCTTAGTCGCGAATTCCCCGGATTATGCTATCCTTAGCTAACTGCGGTCGAGACAGAGTGGTAT
>NW_024599546.1:0-21926 GCF_004379255.2 Salvia splendens
TTTTAATGATCATTTGATCAACGCATTGCGAGGGCATATTAAAACTCCCTATAGTCTTCACATCGACAAAATGGTAATCTTGACTACTCTATAAATGAGCTGATAATTCTCACCAGTACTCCATTTCTAAGCAGTTTTCCAGTGGATTTATACAAAAAGATTATAATACTATCATTTTTCTTATTTTGTAAAATGCAGATTTATTTTAGTCGATTGCTAAATTTTTTGAAGTAAAACATGGTGCTGCGAAAGTGTATGATAATTGGTAAAGCAAAAATTAGTTGGAAGATCATCTTTTTGCAGCGTTGATTGAACTAACAATTAGTAAAATATATGGATTATTTATCTATAACTAGTAACTATAAGTATAATATAATTGTTATTGTTGTTTCACCTTGTCAACGTAAATACCATGCATTCTGTGAGTAATTGATTGGCACTAAATTACTATACTTGTAATGTACTATGCCGACCCTTATTAATTTACATTAATTTCACTTTTTGTCTTTTTTCAATAATTGGCAATTTTACTATTTTTGGTAATGGACTCCATATTTCACTAACTCATTTCACCCACGTTTTATTATAAAATTAATACTCCCTCCTATGCAACTTTATTTTGTGTGTTAAGTGGAGATAGTAAAGTAAGAGAGGGAATAAAGTAGAGATAAAGATGTTTTTATTTTTAGTAATGGGTCATCTTGATTGGGACAAACCAAAAATGAAAGTGGGTCATCTTTAGTGAGACAGAGGGATATATAAAAAGTATGATCCACATTTCGCTAACTTTTCCATCCACTATAATTAAATTTCTTAAAAACTCCGTTGTTAAGTCAAATGGTGTCAATTAATGGGACAAAGAGGGAGTAGTAGTATTAGATAAGTAAATGTAACGGATATAATCAAGTGTTGTTAATCTCTCTCTATTTTTCATTTTGAACTTTACAACGTTTCAATTAAGGGATCGATAAACCCTTCACCAATAAAAATAAATGTAAAGTACTTACCCTTTAGATATATATACCACAAAATCACTTAGCGTGTATGTTAGAGAATTCCCATTTCCCAAACCAAATAAACTATACCTTCTATATATACATCATTTAAATCATCTTGCATATCTAAATCACTCATACAAAAATAAAACAATACACCAACTATAGCATGGCCTCCTCCACAGAAACCCCACCAGTTCCGGTAGTTGAGGCTCCGGTGGAGGAAGTGGCGCCTAGTGAGACACCACCGGAGGTGAAAGCACCGGCAGCACGGGTGAATTACCTCGCCCTAGCTGAGGTGGTGCTGCGATTTCTATTGTTTGCTTCAGCCGTTGTAACGCCCCACTTTTTGAACCCTAATTTTCGAACCCTAAAATGTTGTATTTATTGCTTTGATTGCAGAAATTAAATGACGAATTATTATGTGTTTACTTTGGTGACCTAATTTTGTTTTGACCAAGTCAAATTCGTTGATTCTATGACGTGGCTTAAATTAATTGATGTGGAATGAAATATATTGCGGTGAATTATATTATCATGGGGAGTGAGATTTAATTAGAGGCATAAATAATCACCTTGCCCTTTTCATTGTGGAATTTTCGACCACTATTAATTTAAGGAGGTGAATTCTATTTTCTTGGATTTAATTATTTGCTTGGGATAATTATCCAATTAAATCCAAAGCTTAATTACCCTATTTCTTGCTTTAGAAAATCGGCCCCCTATTATTTTCCTAAGGAGATTTCGAAATCTCCTTACTTGTGGGAGAAGAAATTGTTCATTATTTATTTTGATCCCTTAATTATTTCTTTCCATGTTTTAATTGGAATATCCTACCAAATCATTCCATATCTTTATTTATTAAAGATTTGGAAATTTATTCCTTGTGGGAGGAATTTAAAACACACGCCTAATCCCAATTTGTGGAGGATTTTTATTTAATTTTTCTTGCTCCGTATTATTTTATTCTGCTCCGTGAAAATACCAAATTAAATTAGAGGCTAATTAAGTAGCCATTTTCAAAATCCTCCTTATTCTCTCCCAAAAATCACGCCATTCTCCTCCCAAATCTCTCAATCTTTATTTCAATTATTCTCCCATATCCTCTAAATTAATTGTGGAATAATTAGTTTCCCTAACTCTATAAATAGGGACTTAACAAAATCCCTAGCCCTAGCCACCCTCAAATCACACGCCCACTTCTCAAATCACACGCCCCCTCCCACTTTTCATCTCCTCCCACACTTGTTCATCCATTCTACTCAAGATCCCATCAATTCCCCAAGAGATTATTGAAGAACCAAGGTTTTGTTCGCTTTCTACCGATTGTTTCGTCCAAGAGAGGTAAAGATCGGACTCTATTCTTCATTCCTCTCCATCTCAACTCTTCTTTATTTCCCTCATGCATGTAGAGAGTGTAGGGAATGCAGATCTAAAGGTTTGATCGGTGGGAATGTGTAATCGTTTGTGTGAATGCGTTTTGATTTCAATTGGTTGATGATTTAATGAATCCTCGGTGAATGATATGTGATTTCATGAAAATATGTGTCTAAAGACCCTTTTGAGCATGCTTGTATGTTAAAACCATGAAAAGGTTGATTTTGAATAAGTAAGGATAAACCCTAATTCGAATTCCTAAAAGCATGAGAAACTGTGATTTCCGAACAGTGAGTTCCGACTCGTTTTTGACTAACCACATGAACTCCGATTTGATCGATTCTTTTTCCTGAGTGAACCTCTTGATGTCTTCTGTGTTGTGTGTTAATTTCAACTCATTTGGACGAAAGATGAATTTATGGTGAATTTTTAAAGTTGACTGCGCATTTCTGGCAGAAAGTGTTTTCTCGACCAGTAGGTTATGCTTTCTGTTTGACCGACCTAAAAAGGTTATTTTGACATGAAATTTAAACTGGAAGTTATTTGATGAGTCTATTGCTTGGTCGTAAAGTTTTAGCCCCAACGGAAGTCGGATGATTTTTAAATGATTTTTATAAAATGGTTGCGCAGTGCTGCCAGATTCCTACCTTTGCAAATAACTATATTTCTATGTTTTGAGTGGCATACATGATTTATATATGTGACGAGAGGATGTGATATGCAAAGATGTTATGCTATGATGTGATTTCCATTTGTTGTTGGGAAAAGGGAAGAATTAAGGACATGCATAATATTAAGTCCATGTTGGTGACTAATTGAGAATACCTTATCTAAAGGTGATAATTCGTGCGCTAAACGTGATATCAAAGGAAAAGCGATACTTGAAATCTAAACGGTCGAGGTGGGCTTCTTTTCTACCCTACACTATGTGTGGGTTTTTATTTTATTAAAATCTTTTACGTATGACTGTGGAGAGATAAGGGTGGTTTAAAGCGATTATCATGCCGTGATTTGTTTTGACATGCCTATCTGATGTGGCTGTTGCCACTGTTATATAAATCGAATTCGGGTCCTCGTAGGGCCGCAAACCCTACGTGGATTAGTGTACACCTATGGTAGATCGTGTGCTAGCGTACGGGCTGGCCGGTCTAGTGACCTGGTTTGCGGCCGCATTCCTTGTCATGTATTGGCAGATATGGTTGATGACGATGGGGAAAAATGACTGCGCAGTCGCTATTTTGAACAATGGAAAATGTTTCGGTGCCTCGGGTCTTTTAATCTCAAACCCCGATGGTTACCTACGTATGGCATGATAATAATATGTACTCTTACTTAAAATGTTTTCGGCACGAGCCACTGAGTATTTTCAAAAGTACTCAGCCCTGCATATGTTTTCTCTATGTGCAGGTTGAGCAGCGACGAGCGGTTGGTGGTGTTGAGCAGAAATAATAATATGGTTATTTTGAAACTTCGAGTGTCGTTGTGTCTTCACACATGACTTCACTCTTCTCTTGGATGCTTCCGCTGTGATATTATCTTTACTTATATTTTTATTTAACTATGAAACTGTTTGATTGAATGTTGAAATCTCGTACCCTTTTTTTATAAATGTCAAACCTTTGGTCTTTGCTTTTATTTTAAATATCTTTGGCCGTTTAATTAGTAAACTTAAATTTTGGTCAAACTTTTATTGAAACCCTAGTCTTTTATGCCCGTTCATTAAACCCCTTTAAGTCGCGATCGCCCGCTTTTATTAACCCTAAGGGGCGGTCGTGACAGTTTGGTATCAGAGCCTCAGTTCTTTCCGCTCTGGACCCAAGAGTCTTGTTTGAGTCAAAATCTATGCATGTGTAATTTGGCTAAATGATAAACATCGGAAGCTCAACACCACAACTCGTCCCTGCCCAACCACGAAGAATGAGGTAACAAGCGTTTTGATAAGTTTGATCTGAACCTGTGAAATGTTGGAAAGTGTGATGGAGATATTTCTTCTAGTGGAAAATGAAATTATTTCGATGGGAATCGAAGATAATATGACGTCTTTGAAAATGTTGTTTGAAGTGTGGGATGATAAAAATACATGGATATGAAATTGCTTAATACGACTATGCCAAAAAATTATGAATATTATTGTGCACACCCCGATAAGAAAAATCGGTGAATATGTGATTGGACTTCTATGAGTTTGATAGATGAAATTCTTAATGATTGAAAATTACATGAATTATGAAACACGAAGTATGATTGTGAACTTGTATTGGTTGATGTTGAGATTTTCTATTACATCCACGAAACTGCGAATTTTTTTACTTGAAGAAAATACATGTTGCTTCCATGAACGACAAAACTTTCATGCCTAGGTGGCTAAAATTCCATGACTAGGAAACTGTGAAATTCAAAGCATGATACGCGTGTAGTTGCGAATTGTGATTGTAATACAGATGAGCATGAACTGCATGATTTATGAAATGCGATTATATGGATGATTGATTGACTGAGTGTTGCTATTCACATATATTAATGTACGATGTTTGTTATGCTATGGAACACCAAATGATTTACACGAATAAATGTGTTGATTGTGCAATATATGGATGGCGTTTATGTGGTGAAAATTTATGACCGATGAAGTACGAATTATTGTGTAGAACCACTATTAGAGTGAAAGGTGAAACTTTTGAATTTTGTTGCAAACGTAGGAGCCATATGAAACTTGAGTTAGGTAATGATCATATATACATTGAAGTACGAGGCTTCTAGCTATGCTTGAAAGTATAGAGTGCCTAAGAGGTAGGCTAGATTGAACGTGCTAGAACTTAGTTGTAAGTTGACAACTGCAATATCACTTTCCTGAGTGATAAAAACAATGAAAAATATATATATCGAACTTTGGTGTATCCTCACAATGGCGAGATCATACCTAAGATCTAATAAAACTATGCAGTCTTGCATACCATGCCAAAATGGCGATGCGACACAAATACGATGATGTTTACGACACCTTAAGACCACGTGTACAGCGGCAATGTTTTTCGAAAACTACGTGGCATGGCAAGAAGACTTTGAAGATGCGACAATCAAAAGAAATTTCATTAATTTCGACGATACGATGAATCTCAACTTGGAATCCACGATTTCATAGAACGACGTTACCATGTTCCGGCTCGCAAAAAAATGTGCGAGGGAGTGCGACCCTCGTAGCTAGAGTGAACGATTTTTAAATCAACAGTACTTACTTGGATTCTAAGTTCATTTCGGGACGTTTGGAATAAACGTCAGCCCTTGTCTATTTAAACACCTTGGTTGACTCCCAAGTAATGTCCATTATTTTTTCCCTATACCGAGTCATGACTCACTTGACTCGAAAATTTGTGTTTGCCTTTGTAACGTTGGATAGCTTGATTGAGTAGTCTTCTTTGATTCATTATTCATGAGGACAATATTTTGGCCTTATGAACTTCCGTCATTGAACTTCATCCCCAAAATTGTTCACAGTTGTGACCTTCAGTATAATCACACCTCCAGACCTATTTTTTTCAAATGATGGAATATTCTTCTTGGAACTACTGGTTCACCTCTTTATTTTGTGACCATGTATGTGGCAAGTTCTTTCTTGCAGAAGTGAAATTTTTTTTTAGCTCGGTTTCACTACATATATTGTTTCATACTCAATGATTTTTCTTTCGGCAACACCAAGTTAAGGCTATCCTGTCCTCTTCTTCCTTAACGGGTTGATCGTGTTAAATTTCAGAAAAGTTCCATTCACTTTGAGTTGTCTTTAACAAACCCGCGAACCCATTGATGCGATTTCATCTTCTTCCAATCACATGATATTGTTGAACCATTATTTGTGCTACTTCATGACATTTGTCTATGTTTCTAAAT
This sequence comes from Salvia splendens, assembly GCF_004379255.2. Taxonomy (NCBI): domain Eukaryota; kingdom Viridiplantae; phylum Streptophyta; class Magnoliopsida; order Lamiales; family Lamiaceae; genus Salvia; species Salvia splendens. Next base: position 6,258 of record NW_024599546.1, read on the forward strand.
CCTGCCGCGACTGATTATTTTAGTCCTTGACATGTTTGAACGATATCATTCATTGTTCTCCGGAATTTTTGCAAATTGTGATCTAGCAGTCAACTATGGAATTTGAGAAATTTTGCAGTTTCATCCTATTTCCATGACCTATCTCATGTTCTTCCGAGCTCTCATCAGAAGTAAACTCTCAAATCTCTATGGGTTTTAATTGATACCTCTAAACCATTTAATTCTCATAATGGACGGGTTGAGTCCAATGGAACGCAATCATTGCATTATTGTTCTTGTTTCCTTGATTAATTTTGGAGCCTTCCCGACTAAAGACATCCTTAGCAATGTTGCGACAATTTGAAATCTGTTCATATCCAAGTAAGACTGTTGGGCCAAATTTCGAATCCTTGTTACTAGACGGCAGGGAAATGCAGAAGTCGATTCGGATATACACAGGGAATATGTTTCTATAGTCAGACATGCTCAAAAAAATGACACACCAACCAGAAGCGTCGACATAACTGACGAGATACATACATGAATGAACGATCGATCGAACGATAAGCGAATAAAGAATATGAGAAGATGTATTTACGGTCACCATCGTGCGAGGAAATTGTAGAGGGAGTACAAGCCCCTTCATAGAGTTTATTGCACAAAATAAATATCGTCAACAAGAAATAACCTATGAAAGGTGACGAGAAAGAGCCACGGGACGGCGATATGATCGAGAAGAGAAATGTGTGATAATACCATGAATATTAGAAAAATCGTGTGGAAGTTGGAAGACAAAACGAGGAGAGTTAATAGAAATTTTCATGGGAGAACTTAAGTTAGTCGCTCACGATTTGCAAGTTATGGCGATGAAGGATATCGACGTAATTCTAGGAATGGTTTGGTTAACCACGAATTTTTGCGACGATTCGTTGTAAGGAGAGACATATATCTCTACAAGCCCCGGGCAAGGAACCCACCTTATGCTATGGAATCTTGAGGAACCGGCGAGCATCTATCCTCTCCGCGCTCCAAGCTAGTACGATGGTAAGAAAGGGGCGTCCTGCTCATCTCGTCTATCTACAAGGAGAGGAGAAAGGAGAAAAGAAAATGGAAGACGTAGCCGTCGTGCAGGAATTTCCGGACGTCTTTCCTGAAGCTTTGCCTGGACCACCGCCAGATCGGCAATTGGAGTTCACGATCGATCTAGCACCAGGGTCGGCACCTGTGTCTAAGGCACCATACAGAATGGCGCCTAAGGAGTTAGAAGAACTCAAGATACAGCTCCAAGAGCTCATGGACCTGGGTTTTATTAGACCCAGTGTTTCACCATGGGGCGCACCGGTGCTTTTTGTGAAGAAGAAGGATGGATCGATGAGGATGTGCATCGACTACAGAGAACAAGATGACTCTCAAGAACAAGTATCCACTACCAAGGATAGACGACCTATTCGATCAACTTCGAGGAGCCGGTGTGTTCTCTAAGATGGACTTGAGGTCCGGGTACCATCAGTTGAGAGTCCGAAGAGAGGACATACCGAAGACGGCTTTTCGTACGAGATATGGTCACTACGAGTTCGTCGTGATGCCGTTCGGGTTGGCGAATGCACCCGCGGTATTCATAGACTTGATGAACCGAGTGTTTCATCCCTACTTGGATAAGTTTGTCTTGGTGTTCATAGATGACGTGCTTGTGTACTCGAAGAATGAGAAGGAGCACGAAGAACATCTACGAATCGCCTTGGAGACTTTGAGCAGCGAGAAGTTGTACGCCAAACTCAGCAAGTGCGAGTTTTGGCTAAAGGAAGTAAATTTCCTTGCTCACATCGTGTCGAAAGAAGGAATTCGAGTAGATCCCGCTAAGGTTGAGGCGGTGCAACAGTGGAAAGCACCTTCGACACCAAACGAGATTCGAAGTTTTCTAGGTTTGGCGGGATACTATCGAAGGTTTATAGAAGGGTTCTCCAAGATAGTGAGACCCATGACACAACAACTCAAGAAGGGAGTGAAAGTCAATTGGACTCCCGAGTGCGAGGCTAGTTTTCAACTCTTGAAGGAAAAGCTAACTAGTGCACCAATCTTAGCTGTACCGGAACCTGGAGTGAACTACGTGGTATACACGGACGCTTCGAAGGTGGGACTTGGATGTGTGTTGATGCAAAACAACAAGGTGATTGCTTACGCATCCCGGCATTTGAGGCCACACGAGTTGAACTATCCAACCCACGATTTGGAGTTAGCAGCAGTGGTACACGCCTTAAAGATATGGAGACATCATCTCTACGGAGTTCGATATGAGATCTTTACGGACCACAAAAGCCTGAAATATTTCTTCGAGCAAAAGGATTTAAACATGCGACAACGAAGGTGGCTCGAATTGGTGAAGGACTACGATTGTGGCATCAACTACCACCCCGGCAAGGCAAATGTAGTGGCAGATGCCTTGAGCCGGAAGAGTCATTCCCAACTAGCCACATTTCTCACCAGAGAAGAAAGCTTGGTCCGCGAGTTTTGTAAGATGCGTTTGGAAGTGGTGAGAGCACCAGAAACGGTAGAAGCGTGAATCGCCACTTTGGTGGTTAAGCCTGATCTAAGGACAAGAATCGTTGAAGCACAACGAATGGATGCGAAACTAGAGGGAGTTCGTATAGAAGTGCGAACCGGTGAATCCGGAAACTTTAGTGAAGAAGGTGACAACGCGCTTACCTTCCAAGGAAGGCTATGCATACCGGACGACGAAGAACTTAAAAACGAGGTGATGAGCGAAGCTCATGAGACCCTTATACCGCCCACCCAGGAAGTACGAAAATGTACCAAGACTTGAAGAAGTCCTTTTGGTGGAATGGTATGAAGAGGGACATAGCGGCCTTCGTGGAGCGCTGCTTAGCCTGCCAACAGGTGAAGGCTCTACATCAGCGACCGTATGGGAAGTTGCAACCACTAGAAATCCCCGAGTGGAAGTGGGAGCACATCGCCATGGACTTTGTGACAGCCTTGCCAAAGACGCAAAGAGGGAATACTGCCATCTGGGTAGTTATAGACCGACTCACGAAGAGTGCGCACTTCATACCGATACCCATGACCTATGGATCTAACAAGCTAGCTCAAGTGTACATAAAGGAGATAGTGCGACTGCATGGAGTCCCCGTGACGATCACGTCAGACCGTGACCCGAAGTTCACGTCAAGGTTTTGGATCAGCCTACAACGTGAGCTAGGCACTCGACTGAACTTCAGTACAGCTTTTCACCCGCAGACGGACGGACAATCCGAAAGAACGATCCAAACCCTCGAGGATATGTTGAGAGCCGTGGTGTTGGACCGAGGAGTGAGTGGGAGTCCGCACTCCCATTGATCGAATTTGCCTACAACAACAGCTTCCAGGCAACGATAAACATGGCGCCGTACGAAGCCTTGTACGGGAGAAAGTGTAGATCCCCGCTCTACTGGGACGAAGTCGGTGAGAGAAGGGTACTCGGGCCCGACGCAGTCGAAGAAATGGTTGGAATCGTCCGACAAATTCGTGCAAGGATAAAAGAAGCTCAAGACAGGCAGAAGTCATACGCGGACGCACGACGAACTGACTTACAATTTCAAGCAGGCGACAAGGTCTTTCTCAAGGTATCCCCGTCGAAAGGGATAACGCGTTTTGGTGTCAAGGGAAAATTGAAACCGCGATTTATTGGACCGTATGAAATCCTTGAAGGAGTGGGTCCTGTTGCATATCGCTTGGCGCTACCTCCGAACCTTGGGAACGTGCACAACGTCTTTCATGTGTCGCAGTTGCAGAAATACGTGTTTGACCCAAAGCACGTGATTCACTACCAAGAAGTCGCGTTGAACACGGACATGAGCTACGAGGAGAAACCCCAAACAATTCTAGACCAAAAGGTCGAAAACGTGAGAAATAAAACGGTTGCTTACGTGAAAGTGCAGTGGAGAAACCACGGGCACGAAGAAGCCACGTGGGAGCTTGAGGAGAAGATGATGGAGTTTTACCCGGAACTCTTCTCATGAGAGTACCAAATTTCGGGACGAAATTTCTTTTAAGAGTGGTAGGATGTAACGCCCCACTTTTTGAACCCTAATTTTCGAACCCTAAAATGTTGTATTTATTGCTTTGATTGCAGAAATTAAATGACGAATTATTATGTGTTTACTTTGGTGACCTAATTTTGTTTTGACCAAGTCAAATTCGTTGATTCTATGACGTGGCTTAAATTAATTGATGTGGAATGAAATATATTGCGGTGAATTATATTATCATGGGGAGTGAGATTTAATTAGAGGCATAAATAATCACCTTGCCCTTTTCATTGTGGAATTTTCGACCACTATTAATTTAAGGAGGTGAATTCTATTTTCTTGGATTTAATTATTTGCTTGGGATAATTATCCAATTAAATCCAAAGCTTAATTACCCTATTTCTTGCTTTAGAAAATCGGCCCCCTATTATTTTCCTAAGGAGATTTCGAAATCTCCTTACTTGTGGAGAAGAAATTGTTCATTATTTATTTTGATCCCTTAATTATTTCTTTCCATGTTTTAATTGGAATATCCTACCAAATCATTCCATATCTTTATTTATTAAAGATTTGGAAATTTATTCCTTGTGGGAGGAATTTAAAACACACGCCTAATCCCAATTGTGGGAGGATTTTTATTTAATTTTTCTTGCTCCGTATTATTTTATTCTGCTCCGTGAAAATACCAAATTAAATTAGAGGCTAATTAAGTAGCCATTTTCAAAATCCTCCTTATTCTCTCCCCAAAAATCACGCCATTCTCCTCCCAAATCTCTCAATCTTTATTTCAATTATTCTCCCATATCCTCTAAATTAATTGTGGAATAATTAGTTTCCCTAACTCTATAAATAGGGACTTAACAAAATCCCTAGCCCTAGCCACCCTCAAATCACACGCCCACTTCTCAAATCACACGCCCCCTCCCACTTTTCATCTCCTCCCACACTTGTTCATCCATTCTACTCAAGATCCCATCAATTCCCCAAGAGATTATTGAAGAACCAAGGTTTTGTTCGCTTTCTACCGATTGTTTCGTCCAAGAGAGGTAAAGATCGGACTCTATTCTTCATTCCTCTCCATCTCAACTCTTCTTTATTTCCCTCATGCATGTAGAGAGTGTAGGGAATGCAGATCTAAAGGTTTGATCGGTGGGAATGTGTAATCGTTTGTGTGAATGCGTTTTGATTTCAATTGGTTGATGATTTAATGAATCCTCGGTGAATGATATGTGATTTCATGAAAATATGTGTCTAAAGACCCTTTTGAGCATGCTTGTATGTTAAAACCATGAAAAGGTTGATTTTGAATAAGTAAGGATAAACCCTAATTCGAATTCCTAAAAGCATGAGAAACTGTGATTTCCGAACAGTGAGTTCCGACTCGTTTTTGACTAACCACATGAACTCCGATTTGATCGATTCTTTTTCCTGAGTGAACCTCTTGATGTCTTCTGTGTTGTGTGTTAATTTCAACTCATTTGGACGAAAGATGAATTTATGGTGAATTTTTAAAGTTGACTGCGCATTTCTGGCAGAAAGTGTTTTCTCGACCAGTAGGTTATGCTTTCTGTTTGACCGACCTAAAAAGGTTATTTTGACATGAAATTTAAACTGGAAGTTATTTGATGAGTCTATTGCTTGGTCGTAAAGTTTTAGCCCCAACGGAAGTCGGATGATTTTTAAATGATTTTTATAAAATGGTTGCGCAGTGCTGCCAGATTCCTACCTTTGCAAATAACTATATTTCTATGTTTTGAGTGGCATACATGATTTATATATGTGACGAGAGGATGTGATATGCAAAGATGTTATGCTATGATGTGATTTCCATTTGTTGTTGGGAAAAGGGAAGAATTAAGGACATGCATAATATTAAGTCCATGTTGGTGACTAATTGAGAATACCTTATCTAAAGGTGATAATTCGTGCGCTAAACGTGATATCAAAGGAAAAGCGATACTTGAAATCTAAACGGTCGAGGTGGGCTTCTTTTCTACCCTACACTATGTGTGGGTTTTTATTTTATTAAAATCTTTTACGTATGACTGTGGAGAGATAAGGGTGGTTTAAAGCGATTATCATGCCGTGATTTGTTTTGACATGCCTATCTGATGTGGCTGTTGCCACTGTTATATAAATCGAATTCGGGTCCTCGTAGGGCCGCAAACCCTACGTGGATTAGTGTACACCTATGGTAGATCGTGTGCTAGCGTACGGGCTGGCCGGTCTAGTGACCTGGTTTGCGGCCGCATTCCTTGTCATGTATTGGCAGATATGGTTGATGACGATGGGGAAAAATGACTGCGCAGTCGCTATTTTGAACAATGGAAAATGTTTCGGTGCCTCGGGTCTTTTAATCTCAAACCCCGATGGTTACCTACGTATGGCATGATAATAATATGTACTCTTACTTAAAATGTTTTCGGCACGAGCCACTGAGTATTTTCAAAAGTACTCAGCCCTGCATATGTTTTCTCTATGTGCAGGTTGAGCAGCGACGAGCGGTTGGTGGTGTTGAGCAGAAATAATAATATGGTTATTTTGAAACTTCGAGTGTCGTTGTGTCTTCACACATGACTTCACTCTTCTCTTGGATGCTTCCGCTGTGATATTATCTTTACTTATATTTTTATTTAACTATGAAACTGTTTGATTGAATGTTGAAATCTCGTACCCTTTTTTTATAAATGTCAAACCTTTGGTCTTTGCTTTTATTTTAAATATCTTTGGCCGTTTAATTAGTAAACTTAAATTCTTGGTCAAACTTTTATTGAAACCCTAGTCTTCTATGTCCTTTCATTTAAACCCCTTTAAGTCGCGATCGCCCGCTTTTATTAACCCTAAGGGGCGGTTTAAAGCGATTATCATGCCGTGATTTGTTTTGACATGCCTATCTGATGTGGCTGTTGCCACTGTTATATAAATCGAATTCGGGTCCTCGTAGGGCCGCAAACCCTACGTGGATTAGTGTACACCTATGGTAGATCGTGTGCTAGCGTACGGGCTGGCCGGTCTAGTGACCTGGTTTGCGGCCGCATTCCTTGTCATGTATTGGCAGATATGGTTGATGACGATGGGAAAAATGACTGCGCAGTCGCTATTTTGAACAATGGAAAATGTTTCGGTGCCTCGGGTCTTTTAATCTCAAACCCCGATGGTTACCTACGTATGGCATGATAATAATATGTACTCTTACTTAAAATGTTTTCGGCACGAGCCACTGAGTATTTTCAAAAGTACTCAGCCCTGCATATGTTTTCTCTATGTGCAGGTTGAGCAGCGACGAGCGGTTGGTGGTGTTGAGCAGAAATAATAATATGGTTATTTTGAAACTTCGAGTGTCGTTGTGTCTTCACACATGACTTCACTCTTCTCTTGGATGCTTCCGCTGTGATATTATCTTTACTTATATTTTTATTTAACTATGAAACTGTTTGATTGAATGTTGAAATCTCGTACCCTTTTTTTATAAATGTCAAACCTTTGGTCTTTGCTTTTATTTTAAATATCTTTGGCCGTTTAATTAGTAAACTTAAATTCTTGGTCAAACTTTTATTGAAACCCTAGTCTTCTATGTCCTTTCATTTAAACCCCTTTAAGTCGCGATCGCCCGCTTTTATTAACCCTAAGGGGCGGTCGTGACAGCCGTGGTGGCGGTTGTGGTGATTGTTACCAGCAAGGAAACAGTGAATTCAAGAGATGCCAAATTCAACCACTCACCAGCTCTCATGTCAGTTATACTTATATATATATATATATATATATATATATATATATATATGCACGCACAAATACACTGATTGTGTGCTATATATTTATATGTTTATGCATGACATGAGTTGATTATACATACAAGACAAACTAAGTAAAATTAGTGTTGCATATTACAATAATTTTTACGTCTCTATAAATTTTCAAAAAATATTTACAGTTGCGTATATATTACCTTCTGAACGAAATATAGTTAAATAATTTTATTTATTACTATTAGATCTTATCCCATTGCGATCTCTTGGGTGGAAACCTGAGATTTTGTTAGTTATATTTGTCTGGAATTCTTAGAAAGTTTTGAAAATATTTCTTGATTGATTTTGAGATTCATGTGATTTAGTATTTCTATATGTATATGTGTATATATGTATACACTATAGATATTACCTGATAATTAGTAGGAAAAAAAAAATTACTCCATGTATCCGCAATTAAAAAATGCCCCATGTTGTCATTTCGGGGTGTCCGCAATTTAAAGTCACATTTATCTTTTTTTATTTTCTTGTAAGTAAGTGGACCGCACCATTCACATAAATTATTACACTCACATTATATTATAAAATCAATATATAAGAGTGGAGTCCACATTCCACTAACTCATTTTTCCATTTTTCTTTATAAAATCAAACAATCTTTTTAAACTCATGTCGAATCAAAATGCGACTATAAATAGCGGACAGAGGGAGTATAAATTAAAACTAGTAGTATAATATTTTGATGTACATATGATATAATCTTTGACTATCACATGTTGTTGGTGGTTGGTCATTACTGTGCCATCACAAGCAATGCTACAGTAAATATATTATGCTTAATTTGACTTTAATTTGAGATTACTGTCTTAGGCTAATAGTATATGATATTATAATTAAGTAGTAGTAGTATAAAATTAATCTGTTGTAATTATAAAAATGCAGATACTTTGTAGCAGCACTCTCAGTTGCGGGGTTGTACAGCATCATCACCACACTCTTGTCATTTTATACTCTCCTCAAACCTGGCTTCTGCCCACAACTCTTATCTCATTTCCTCATTGTTGATGTTGTAAGTTTTTCAACTTTAATACTCTCCCTCCCTCCCTCCCTCCCTCCGAAATAGACTAAATTGCCCTTCATGGCCTTAAGGGTATTTTTATCCAAAAAAATGAAAAAGTAGTTCCAATGATATTAAGTCGAAGTTGACGGACATCAAAAGATATTTTCATATATTATGGACCAAAAATGATAGTTTGACAAAGTTTGTAGACTAAAAAAAATATTCCCTCTTAAAAAAAACCGTATGCGAAAAGATCAGTAGATTTTATTTAAAATCATAAGTCGGTCTATGAGACATATATAGTGGTTTCAGTTCTGCATGTATACCAATACGCTGCATTTATTTTGTTTTTGTGTAAATCCAGCTACTGCTAGGAATTGTTAGCGCAGCAACTGGATCGGCAGGTGCGATTGCTTACACCGGTTTGAAGGGAAATTCTCATCTGGGATGGGGTAAAGTTTGCAATGTTTATGACAAGTTTTGTACATATGTCGGAGCTTCCGTTGCTGTCTCGCTCTTTGCCTCGGTTGTGCTTGCTCTCCTCATTCTCCTTTCTCTCTACTCTATCTCCAAGAAGATCCCAAAATAGTCCATGTAAAAAAAAAAGACCTAGCATGTGTGTGTGCGTGCGTGTGTGAATTGATGATCGTGAGTTTGTGTATAAATCAGTTTGTGGAATTGCATGCTGTCTGTGAATATGTATTTATATCTTGCATGTGCATATGTAACAAAGTAGGTTTCCTTGGTCGAGATTCTCTATACTAAAATGTTTCCTTGAATGACATCCACAATCATCAAAGGTTTGTAATTACTTTTTACTATACAAATTCAATATTATATAGTTGCATATGTGCTTTCCAAGTGCAAAGAAAGCAATAAATAAAATTACAACATCTATAGAAATATAATTTCGGCAAAATCAATTCAAAGAAGTAAACACTAATGTGGTGTTCGGTTTTCAAGATAAAATAATACCAAGATACAATCTAGGATTGAGTTGTGAGATTATTTTAGTCATAGGAGCTTAGCTATATCTAATTATACCATGATTATCCATCTAGGATTGAGTTGTGAGGTTGAATCTCAAGAACCAAACACACTACAAATTTAATCATGTATACAATCTTGCAAACCGAACACCCCCAATCAACATACTGCAATAGTGAGAGAGGCGTGGAGCATTGGTGTGTCCATAAATTTATATTCGTGGGGATTGATCGGACCAAACTATAAATATAATATTTAGATAATTATTTATATAAAATTTAAATAGCACCATTTTATATTGTACTTTCTCCGTCCCATTCAAGATGTCCACCTTTCCTTTTTTGTTTGTCTCAATCAAGATGACCACTTTTCAATTTTAGAAATAACCTCCTCTCTCATCTCTCTTCATTAAAATATTCAACTACATTTTTCTCTCTATTTTATTCCACAACAACTCTTCCTAAAATCTCGTACCATTAAAATATGTGAATATCTTGAGTGGGACGGAAGGAGTAAGAGATACTTAGTTAATTTCTATGAATATCCTGAAAATGACTCAATAGTTTTATTGAAATACTTGTAAACATTTACCTATCACTACAAAAAACTTACATGATTTTTTAGGGACACAAAAATTGAAACACAATTATTTGCATTGGAAAATTTTAAAATATAACAATACTTTAGGACGCAAAAAAACATCATAAATGAAAGACAAATTAACTTAATCTTTTGCATTTTTAGAAAGCTTCCAGTTACGTCCTTTAATTTTAGTTGGGACACTAATAATAAGAACACTTATTGCTGGGCACCGGGGCTGATTTTCAATTTTTTTTAAAAATTAATTTATTAATTTTCTTCCCTTATAAATACCTCATCCTTAATTATGTGTGAGAGAAAAATATGAGTAGAGAATTAATTTATTAAGTATTTTAATTTAAATTATTTAGGCATTGACATTAAAAATAAAAGAAAATAGTGTTGATGTGGAAATGAGATAGACTCTATGAGGGCTCCCATTGTAGAGAAATGGGCTCTGAGATGAGCTCCGGATTTAAGGCTCCGATTGAGATTGCTCCTAGAGCATTCACAATAAGGGCCTTAAATCTGGAGGCCATCTCATAGCCTATCTCCATTCCTCTTGCCACGTCAACAGCCCATCTCTGAGACTATCTCCATTTCCTCCTGCCATGTCAGCAGTCCATCTCAGAGCGTATCTCCTAGCAATGCAACCAATCTCAGAGCCTATCTCATTTCCACATCAACACTATTTTTATATATTTCACTTTTAATTGTTGGTGAAAATTAAAGATAACGTAATAAAAAAAACAAATTTCATAAAAAAAACAAGATAAAGATAGATAAAAACATAGACAACAACGGCAACACACATCAATCAGACTCGGATTCCGGCTCGTCCTCCTTGACAAGACCTATCTTTCTCTTCATCTCTTGGATGGTTTTCCAGATGGAATTCTTCACAAATCGATGTTTGGCTTTCATGTGCATGCCGTAGAGGCCCACCATCGATTGTGCGAAGGCGGCACTGCCCAATGCACAATCGTCCTGGACTGGTGCGGATTGGGTATCCGTCCCGCTAGACACTACCTTCCCCGCCTCCGCTTTCGCCTTCGTTGCTTTCTCGTCGATTGGGCACTGGGGAGTAGGCTCACTTGGCGTTTGGTCCTCTGACAAGTCGATAGGGTCTGGCCCACCGCAGCTATAGCTCCCGGAGACCGTCAGGCGCGTCCTCACCGATCTTGTCTGCAACGCCTCCGACATACCCGTTTTGGCTATAACGGGGTCCTCAGAGATATCTTCCCAACAACGAGCAAGAGCAATCGACTCCTCTATTGAGTAGGTACTCCTCGTACGCCATGCTGGGGTTTGGTACCCTTTCCACAATGGAAGACATGCATAAACAAATAAATCAGATCTACACATCTATTTGACTGATTATGGGATAAATTACTCACATGTTAAACACATAATTACATACAAGAACCCAAATAATTCATGTAAAAGGAATTTAAATCCTAATTCATGAATTTCTACGGTTTAGAATTACCGATCTGATTCTCCAAATAATCGACGATTGCTTTGACCTTCTCCACGTGATGTTCTTTGTACTCAACCATGAACCTTCTAATTTGTATCCCGAACTCAGATAAAGACCTTTGGGTGGGTAAAGTTTGTTAGAATAGAAAAGGGCTTGGTCGGAAAGAAGATAGAATTTTAGTCTTGGAGAGAACTGAAAAATGCGTTCACTCCAGAGAGGGGAGAACGAAATTTTAAATTAAAATTCTTATTAATCTCCTTTTCTAATCTTCTTTTATAAAGACTTATGATGGGCTAGATTAGGGGAGGTTGGACTTGGGCCGAACCTATTGGACTTTTACTGATTAAATTGAGACCCAATTTAATTCAAATTCAAACAGAATATTATTATCATCCACTATAATATAATAATATTGACTGTCTGTCCAATCTCAAATTACGAGTAATATGGGCTTTACCTCTTTAATTTATTATTTTCCATGTTTAAGATATAAATATTCATTAATTAATTTAAGTATGCTATTTGACTTTAATTAATTAATACTCCCTCCGTCCCACAATATTTGTCACTCTTTTCCATTTCGGCCCGTCCCACAATAATTGTTGCACTTTATTTTTACCATAAATGGTAAGTAGGTCACACATTCCACTAACTCAAATCACTCACATTTTTTTTATAAAACCGATATAAAAAAATGGGTCTCGCATTCCACTAACTTTTTCAACCAACTTTTCTTTATATTTCTTAAGACTTGTGCCAGCAGCAAGAGTGACAATTATTGTGGGACGAAGTGAGTATTTTTTTCCAAGAGTTGTCTAGTTCAAATCTTTTTTATTATTCTGGAACAAATTCCAACCGGCCGAGTTCGAAATAATAAACATTTTTTCAAACACCTCTTGAGGATATTATCAATACTAGCATCTCTAGACATTGATCACTACTGCACAATATATCAGGATTCTTGGATCGTGAAAAATCCGCACCATTTGATAAATCAAAGTAGTGCATAATCAATATCGTATGCTCAATGTTATGTCAACAATGATTAAGAAATAACAATCACCGAGACCTCGTCTTTCAGTAAATAACAAGAAAGACTTATCTCAACTGTTAGATCCTTCATTGCTACACCACACCAGTGTCGTTTATTCCCTAAGCTAAGGATATATGCAGGCATACACTGCAACCTTTCACGATAAGTAACCATAGCCTATCTAGGTTGTGAAATTATATTTCTCTTCTACAAAGAACCAACTACGTCACCTTCTGTGGACGTCCTTCACGACTAGTCTACTATGCAGAAGAATTACACTTGTTTGCTTCTTATACATTTAAATGTTTAAGAAACATCTTATAAATGCATAAGCAAACATCAATGCGATAAAATTACTTCTTCTCGCCTTGGGTTAAAAGTTGATTGTAGAGTTTATTGTATACAAACAATTCTATCCGTGCAACATGCTCGAAATATGCTCTTCAGTGTACCAATCCTAACACGCCCACCCTCAGACATCGCCCCCACTTTCTCCTTCTTCTTCCCCTTCGCTGCCTTCGCCTTCGGCCTAGGAGGAGACGGCTCCATGTCTGACACCTCGTACTCGTCGGTGCGGAAGTTCAGGTCTTTTACCGGAACTTGGGTTTCCAGTTGAACAGTGAATTCATTAGTCCTGGGGATACCAAAAATGCTTGGGCACATCATTGGGCAGTAGACATCATCACCGGAACGCGATGTGTTCATCGATCTACTAGCACCAACATATTGGGGCCATTGAAAAGAGGGAGACCAGACCTCCTTGGCACGGAAACTGGTTTCCCCTCATCCCAAACTGGGAGAATTGGTTTCCCACCCCGAACATGTTTTTCCGCAGGAAATTGGCCGCCCCGGGGAAATTGGCCACCCCCGGGAAACTGGTTTCCCGCAAGCAGGTTCGAAAGTGACCTCCTTGGCCGGCAAATCGGTTCCCATGACTGGAAATAGTGGACTCATCGGAATTCATTTTGCTAGAGGAAAGTAAAAAAATTAAGATTGGAGATGGAAGAATGTAAGTTGATGGGGAATGAGATGTATATAATGGGTAGAAGAGATGAATTAAATTAAAAAAAATAAAAAATATCGGCGCTTATATCGGCCCGAGCCCCTGCAATGGAGGCCACGGTAGGGCCGATATGGGCGTCGGCCGGGGCGATGCATCGGCGAGAGGGGAGAGGTGTTGGGGATGGGAGATCGGCCCCTCCCCACAATGGGAGCCGATCAACGATGATAGGGTGGCGGATCGGTAGACGGTAGCGATCGGCCACCATTGTGATTGCTCTCAAAATAACATTCATATCGGTAATTTTATGTAACAAATCCACAGAGAAGATAATTCATATGTAAACTTCAAATGTCCGCTATTTAATTGACGCATTTTATAAAGGAAATTGTTGAAAAAGTTAGTGAAATGTGAGTCTTCTTTTTATATTTTACTCCCTCCGTCCCGGATAATTTGTCCCATTTTTTCATTTCAATTCGTCCCACATAATTTGTCTCATTTCACTTTTTACCATTTTTGGTAGTGGACTCCATATTCCACTAACTCATTCCTACTCACATTTTATTATAAAACTAATATATAAAAGTAGGACCCACATTCCACTAACTTTTTCAACTCACTTTTCATTACATTTCTAAAAACCGTGCTCGGTCAAAGTGAGACGAATTATCCGGGACAGAGGGAGTAATAGAAAATGTGAGTATAATCGGTTAGTAGAGTATAAGGTCCATTTACCAAAAAGGTAAATGTGTCTTTAAAAATTAGATAATCCAAAATAGCAAAACATGTCAGGTTTTGGCAAACAGATAAAGTATATATCAAAATACATATAAAAAGAAATAAGAAACGGCCAAAATCTGAACCAGGACAATTAAAACCACCGAAAAATCGGTGATTCCAAACCGGAACTGAAACCGCCAAATATGCTCACGGGGGCGGTCCTGGTTAGGCATGCACAACGGTTCCGAACCGCCGGTTCCGGTTCATGAACCGGCGGTTCACGGTTCATCATATGCATGAACCGGAACCGGCCCGCCAAGGGTCCCGGCGGTTCCGGTTCCGGTTCAAAAAACCACCGGTTCACGAGGCTGTTCAAAACCGTCGGTTTTTGGCATGAACCGGCGGTTCAACCGAAAATTTTAAAAAAAAATACTTTTTATTTATAAAAATGATTTTTATACTTAAATACAATTTTTACAAATAAATGAATACAAGAAATTCATAATAGCCCATAGATATTTGATGGGCTTGTGAATTTATGAAACCATTCTTGGTTGTTTCTCTTTTATAGAGACATCCTTGAATGTTTTATGTTTCACTTTCGATGTGGGACAAAATCATTCTTGGTTGTTTCTCTTTTATAGAGACATCCTTGAATGTTTTATGTTTCACTTTAGATGTGGGACAAAATCATTCTTGTTGTTTCTCTTTTATAGAGACATCCTTGAATGTTTTATGTTTCACTTTCGATGTGGGACAAAATATGTTGAAGTATTTTCTTTTATAACTACATGTTTAGAGCATTCATTCATCTTTTTTCCAATGTGGGATACAAAACTTTCTTTTATCTTCTACTTTTCTTCATGTTTGTATAATATATATAAACAAAATTATTATTCAAATATATTCTTGATTGATAAAAAATAAAGATTATTGAGAAATATGATTTGTATATAGAAATATTTATTTATATAATAATTATTGTTGGTTTATACAATTTGTATAAGAATTTTCTTTCAATGTGTAATAATATTATTTATTAGTTAACATATACATAAATTTA
>NW_024599547.1:0-17322 GCF_004379255.2 Salvia splendens
AACGTCGCCTTTGTTAGACCAAAATAGACCTTTTTTTTACCTCGTTTCCAACGCGAAACTCCTCCAAGCATATTGGACACTCACTGCAATCAGTTGGAACTGCCTTGAGCCTGAACTTTGGAAGTTCTTGAATAAGTGCCTCAACTGCTTCTCTCTGTATGTCAAAAGAAATCAGAAGCTCATTCATTTGAAGCCGAAGGTAGACTTCTGCTCGTTCGTTACCTGAGCTGGGGTCATGTAAAGTCCTGGGTGGTACATCGCTACTTCCTGCATCTTGACCATCCCTCTCATCTCTTGCCCAGCAGCTTCAACGGCCCAATCTGGCACTCTAACCATGTCGACTAGAACCTATAGGAAAAACAGCCCCATCGAGGGAAAAAAGGTTAGACACAGCTTGTATTTCAATCAGTGATATTCGAGGGAGAATAAATCAGTGTATAAAAAAAATCAACATTATACCACTATTCACTGAGAACCGCTGACATTTAATCTCTATTTATAGAAACATAAATGCCCTAACTCGGTGCAGTTTCAACATATGCAATCTTTCCCCACAAAGACACCATGTGAAGGTTCCACTAAAGATAAAGCTCATAAGAAATAGTGAACTCATTGTCATGGAATGCCGAGCAAAAACATTGTACTAGGACCACTTTGACTAAGTGTAGTAAATTTTGCACATCCAAGTTTAAAGCTATGGAATGAACAAGAAGTTAAACGAACTTACTCCATATTCTGAAACGGGGATCCCTTGTTGTGCACGCAATTGATGTGCCTGTCTCCTTGTTAACCACTGCAAGATATGAAGGAAGATAAACTTAGAATAAAAAATTGTTAAAACGAACAATCTGTTAAAACACATGACATTAGCGTCATCATCTTATTTTCGCATTCACGTGCAAAAAGAAGCCTACAAAAGCTCGGACAAAGTAAGGTGAGGTCTAACTAAAGGCATCTCTAACCTTTCCCATACAGATGCAAGCAATGCCAACGAGTCCACAATAGCTGAATAGCAGCCAAATAAGGAAACCCCATTTTTGACCATCTTCTGGCAACTGAAAAATGGTTCTAAACATTATATTCGTTCCAGTTTTACAGCAGTGTAATATACTAGCTCATGCCCAGACGAGACAAGGGGAGACTTACGCAGGTTCTTGAACGATTGAACCAAAGAGTACCAATGACCGTCCAAGCCAGAAGGAAGGGATAAAGTAGCAGAACAAGGATGGACAGCACAACAATCCTTCCGTAAAAACGTTTATATCTCTGCTGCCAACCAAGATCTCTGAGCAATTGTCAACAAGGCTAAGGTTATTACATAAAGGAGAGACGAGTAAAAGCATCTCCAGAATTTGAACATTTTGGCCAATGAATGAACATCTGTTACTATTCTTTATCTAAACGCACCACTTACTATATAGCTTGACCTCTTACTATTACTTATCCATGATTCTCCTATGATGTTGAGACCAAGATTTACATCAATATGTTACATCCTAAATAAAGACGGCAAAGAACTATAACCCACACGTCCTAGAGTATAAATTTTACAATATATCATGAATAAAACATAGGCTGGGAGAAGAAAGGTCCTTACAATCCCATTCCGGCAGCCAACCCATTATCAACAAACATCAAGAGCCGGAAAATGAACACAGTCGTATAGTCAACCTAACAATATGAAGAGAGAAAACACACTGTGATTATAAACAACCTCAATACTCTCTTCAATAAACCCCATTTAGCCTTCTTGAAAGCTTAGCAAGCTCACCACAATCCATATGTGCAAAGGGTTAGCACATGAATGGTATCTCTTCCAATTGATTGCCACAATGATTCTAACATTCAGTCAAGGAAACTATACAAGATGAATTATAATCATTTTTATATTCTATCAATCATGAGAAAAATATTGCTAGATTTTACAAATACGTAACCTCCCAATATCTGAAATTGATAGAACTTCATAGATATCATGAATCAAGAAATGAATTCTACAACATCCATTCATCAAAAGGATACACACTTGTAGCTAGCATAGACAAGAAGAACCCATCATACCTGCAAGAAATTAGAACCCAAATTCAAAATCCAGAACTGATACCCATAAAAACTGAAACCCTAGATACATATTCGCCCAAATTCAAGAAATTGAACAGGAACTATATAACCCATGAAGAAAAAACAAAAACAGAAACAAAATCAAAAGCGAAACCAAAGTTTCTGCCTCATTTACTCAGCGAAATGGAAGTTAAAAGTTGCAGCGAAAGACATACCACTTGAAATCAACCCCTTTGATCGCCATTTGAATTTTCAGCTGCGAATTCAAGATTTGATGTTCATTTCTCCGATTGAACTCCCAATTAAACTGAGCTCAATTGAAAGTAAACAACAATTGGTCAAGCGGAACTATTAGCTGAGTGTGTAGAAATCTAATATGCAAGAAACTATATTTTGAGGCCGACAAGATTAAAGATTTCAAGTTTTTTTTTCTGGGAAGGGAAAACAGAGGAAATATTGTGAATTTGGGCTCTGTGAGTAATTTTCTTTTCCATTTAGAAATGACTACCGAAATCTCACCCTTGATTACTCTTTTAACACTGGTGTAAAATTAAATAGTTTACAGGAATAATACGGTTTAGGATAACTTAAATAAATAAATACAGTTTAATTCAAACAATTGATAGAAAAGAAAAGAAAAGAAAACTGGGAGGATAATGCCCTTTATTCATTAACAGAACAAAATCACGATTCCATAATTAAATATTCTTTTAGGTAAGCTAATAAGTAAATAATAATCAATATTTTCTGTACTTTTCAAAAATACTTATGTATTTTTTCTTTTTAATACATCCAAAAAATTAGCCAATTCCCATTGTCTTACAACATTATCACTAATTATATACTACATCCGTCCCTGAAAATTTGTCCCATTTTTTCATTTCCATCTGTCTCCCAAAATTTATCTCATTTCACTTTTTACCATTTTTGTAGTGGACCCCATATTTCACTAACTACTTCCTACTCACATTTTATTATAAAACTAATATATAAAAGTAGGACTCATAATCTACTAACCTTTTCAATTAACTTTACATTACATTTCTTAAAACCCATGCGAGTCAAAGTGGGACAATATTTGGGGGACGGAGGTAGTACTATTAAGGCCATCCACAAGCCAGCCCTATGCACCGCCGCGTCAGCATTTTATCCTCCTGTCCTTCCACCTGCAGTGGGGCGCCCTAAGGCACGCCCTAAGCATTTTACTATTGTTTTGTTATTTAATTTAATGTTTTCAAATATATAAATCAAAACTTATTAAAAAACACATCGATTAACTAAAAGAACGGCAAAAATTCATTTATTTTAAAAATAAAGTTACAAGAGTTAGAGATGCCCACCGGTTCCGGTTCCGAACCGGAACCGTGGCAATTTTCCCGAACCGGAACCGTCGCAATTCGGGTCGCGGTCCGGTTCAGGTTCAAGATATTCCGAACCGGA
Organism: Salvia splendens; assembly: GCF_004379255.2. Lineage (NCBI taxonomy): Eukaryota > Viridiplantae > Streptophyta > Magnoliopsida > Lamiales > Lamiaceae > Salvia > Salvia splendens. The sequence goes on from NW_024599547.1 coordinate 3,502, forward strand.
ACCGTTGCCGAACCGGCGGTTCGGGACGGTTCGGAACCGGCGGTTAACCGGTGGAACCGCCGGTTCGGGCGCGTATATCAAGGCATCAGGGATGGGGCCGACGGCGGCAGCTTTTCAGCTGCAAAACCGGCCGGTTTCGGCGGTTTTTGGCGGTTAACCGTGAAAACCGGCGGTTTTGCCCGGAAACCGGCGGTTTTCCGCCAAAACCGCGGGTTTTCTGAAAATTCAATTTTTTTTTTCAAATTTCAAATTCGAATTCTTCCATAAGAGTTTCTCTCTTCAATCTCCCAATTCTCTCTCTTTGTCTCCAATTTCTCATTTGTGCTATTGTGCTTCCATTTAATTACGCAAGTGCTACTCTTATTACGCATTGTTATACACTTATACTTGTTCCCGTAGTTCTATAAGTTGTCTTTCTTTCTCAATTGCTAAAATAAAAAAATATATATTATTCCATATTTCTACATTTCTACATAGCAATATGTCTTCATCCCGAGAACTACGTGGGCTTTGATACCTCAATAAAATTGTGGATACGTAGTCAACTCAACTTAAATTTGAAAAGTTTAACTTTGAAAGTTTAAGTTGAGCTCAAGCCCTTTTCAATTTTTTCCCCCCCATTTCATGTTTTTTTTATTTACGTTCCCGAGTCCGACGACACTTGTAAATTATATTACATTGTTGTATGTTGTATACTTGTAGTTGTAGATGTATATGTATTGTAAATTGTAATGTATCGTTGTCCGTTACAACTCAAACTCAATAAAATTGATATCATTTTCTCCTTATTCGTCGTATTTCTATTTGAATTATAAATTGTCTTGTACTCTTGTTCCAAATTGTTGTATAAATCCAAATTTCAAATTTTAAAAAAAAATTCGAACTGCGAAACCTCCGGTTCCGAACCGGAACCGCCTAAACCGCCGGAAAAACCGGCAGTTCCGAACCGGAACCGGAACCGCCGTTTTCGAACCGGAACCGCCGGTTTTCGAACCGGAATCGGAACCGGAACCGTGAAATAGCCTCTCGGTCCGGTTCCGGTTCCGCCTTCGACCAAACCGGAACCGGCGGTTCCGAACCGGAACCGTCCGGTTCCGAACCGTGGGCAACACTAACAAGAGTTAGAAATAAAAAAAATGACTATCATACAAAAGCCCCAACTTCCGGCTCAAGTCATCGCTCAACCTCTGGAGGCGCTCGGCTTGGGCCGAAGTCCGGATCGTACTGCGTGTTGGCGTCGAACGACCGATATTCACCAGGTTGTGTACCCGGCCACCGTGCGCCATCTCCAAACATCGGGCTACTAGGACTTGAGTATCCACCGAAATCCATTTTATAGCGTAATATGAGAGTTTAAAAGTTAATCGAAAAGTTACAAATGAAAAGTGAAGCTGGGGTATATATATAACAAAATTTTCGAATTAAAAAAAAAACTAAAACGCGTTTCATCGTCTGCGCCATCGTCTGCGTCGCCCACAGTGGGCGGACGATGCCCTATCGTCCGTGCTTCGTCCGCGGACTACGCATCGTCCGCGGTGCCACAATGGCGGACGATAGCACGCCCGATGCATCGGGCGTGCTATCGTCCGCCCCATTGTGGATGGCCTAACCGTTTTTATGGGTAAGTATTAATGCATCGGGCGCGCTATTGTCCGCCCCATTATGGATGGCCTAATCGCGGTAAGTATTAAACACAAGCCTAAATAATAATTTAATGAAACATGTAGTTTTCTATAGGATTGCCTCACATGTAATTTATTACTACTACCACAATATGTGGATAGAAAAGTGAATTGCATTACGATGAACCTGAATTTCTTTATTTTATGGAAATAAGTAATTTTATTTTCTTTTTAAAGTATTGTCCATTGTTAGGTCGGTTTAGGTAAGTCGGCCCAATAGGCTTACCAACCAATCACGTAATACAGTATTAGTTTTAAATTACAATTTGATCTAGAAATATTAATTTACGCGATTAATTGGTTGCTTACTCGATAAAAGTTAAAATGCAATTTCAACTCAACACCTTTTTTTTCTGAATAGTGTATATGATCATATTTCATGAAATAATTAATAAATCTCTATTACTATTTCATCCCTTAAATTACTACTAATAATAAATTTAGTGATTTTTCTCGAATTATCTCTGGTTTTTCCCAACTGCCATATCGATTTTATTTCATGAAAATATGTATCAGAAAAAAACATATTTTAATTTCTTTAATTTAATAACTATAAACAGTAAAGAACAACTGAAACTGAAACTGATATGTTTGCTTATACTTCCTCCGTCCCACAATAATTGTCACTCTTTTCCATTTTAGTCCGTCCCACAATAATTATCACACTTCATTTTAGCATAAATAGTAAGTAGGTCTCACATTCCACTAACTCACTTAACTCATATTTTATTATAAAATCAATATAAAAAAATGAGTCCTACATCCCACTAACTTTTCCAACCAACTTTTTTTTAACCTTTCTTAAAACTTGTGCCCACAATAAGAGTGACAATTATTGTGGTACGGAGGGAGTAACATTTTTCAAAATATAAAAAGCCAGAACGCATATTTCATCAGATGTAGTTTCTACAATAACAACACGAATTCGAGCAACTCTCAAGTGCAGTTAGGAGGATTGAAGCACTTGTAAACTGCAGATGCAGGCTGTTTGTAGGCTGGTATGCAGCTTGCATCAACAAGCCTCACTTCACCTGGACCAAAAGCAAGATCCATATGCCTTCTTAGTTCAAGGCCAACCATCCCGGCTTGCAGCACCGACAAGTTGTCTGAATCCGGGGAGACTATAACCACCGTGTTTCCAGAGTATTGAGTCTCAAGAATCGACATGAGCTGTGTCACGCGAACAAACACGTCCTGAACGCTCTCGTTTGGTGTTCCATCGCTTACTGGTGGTGGCTTAATGTTCGGGGAGAGGCTATCCGAGGCATATACCTAAACATGGTTTATACCAAAGACTATAGATAGGAAGGCAGCCAATATGCTTAGCCCTAACATAATAAGTTTAAGTACTGAGTAGTATTTTTACCTCTGAAACTGAATCTAGTTTCTTCCCTTCGTACGCGCCCAATCCACGAGCATCCAAGAAGCTGTATTCGGGTACTATATAACTGCAACAATATAGTAGCGTTTTAAATTGTTGAATTCGGAGCTTCTCATCCCAATTTTTGATCAATCAATAAACATGTAGTGACATATATTTCACATGATTTTGAGGACAAGTGCAATAATGTAGTAATAAGCAAAATTCCTTTTCTCACACTTCACAATTGTGTCATTAATCACAACCACTCTTAAAAAGGATAAGTTTGCATTTGCCATTCTCTAGTTCAAGACAGAACAAAGTAAGTCTATTTCAGAGTTCGAACACGACTTCAACCACACATTAAAGAGCACATCGAGCAAGATAAAACGCACAACACTGCAACATTCAACGCGCGATGTAGCTTAGAAACTCCCTGATCTTGATCTTAATCTCAAAGCAATGAAATGAGCAAAGAACCTTCTAGAAATGCCATTAATAGAAGCAATAATCTCAGCAGCCTGATAAGCCCTCTGAGTAATAGAAGGCCAAATCCAGCAATTGCTTTCACATGCCCCTATTGATTTCAACTCCAGTGCAGCCCTCACTGTCTGCTTGATCCCTTTCTCAGACAGCCCATTATCCACCGATGTTTTCGCAACCGGATTCGTGTTGATTATGCCCAAACCCTCATACTGAGACTCCCCTGCTCTCACCAAATAGTACCTATACAAGCACAACCCACAAATCAAGATCACATTTTTCAACCCCCAAAACAAGTGAACACAATACTGAGACCAAATAGTACCTATACAAACACACAACCCACAAATCAAGATCACATTTTTCAACCCCCAAAAGAAGTAAACACAATACTGAGATCAAATAGTGCCTATACAAACACAACCCACAAATCAAGATCACATTTTTCAACCCCAAAACAAATAACCACAATACACCCAACTCAAAAACCTACATCTACATGTAACAAAGAAACTCTTGAATTTGTTGTCTGGAATGAAATCAAAGCAAGATTAAACTCAAGTGTTGACAAAAAAAGTTGTTTTTGGTGCGAGAGATTAAACCTGTTTACGAGGCGAACAGGGGGCATTTGGAAGAGGCCACGGGCGTGTGCATATTGTGAGTGGTTCTTGAATTCGTCAAATGTGAGAAATGGAGCGAGAGTTAAGGAGAGGGAAGCTAGAAGATTGCGGCGGTTGATGGAGATGATTTGGGAATGTTTGGAAACCGATGAAAATAGAGGTGGAGTGGGAGGATTTGATACCGGTTTTGTTGTGGCAAGCATTGTGTTGTGTTGTGTTGTGCTAGTTAACGGTTAAGATTCTTGATTTATCTTTGGAAAAAATATCTTAGGCCTGAAGCACGTGATAGCACGTAGGTGTGTGCAGTTGAGTGAGGTCTTCATGAGGAATCCTAGCAAAAACTTGTGTTCTTTGTAATTTTTGAGTTCTGAAAATCTTGATTAATATTAATATGCTGCAATATAGTAGAAGATATTCGAAATGACTAATTATACAATAGAAAAGAACACACGTGTAATAAACTGTTATGGAGTAATGATGTTTAAAATCACAAACTTTTGTCAAAAATTGATACTACTATTTTTCACTAATTTAATATTTGATCGCTACACTACATCATGAACTTAGAGCATCCGCAGTGGTTGAAGGACGACGTCCGTCTGTCCGTCACTGGTACAACGCTGCTCGATGCATCGAGCACGTCCGTGCCAGCGAGCAGCTGACGTGTCCTCCTCTGATTGGCCAACGGCAATACCGTTGGCAATTTTCTTTTTTTTTAAAAAAAATCAGATTTTAATTAAAAAATCCGATTAAAAATAAAAAAAATATTTTCCCACTTCCCAAAAAATTATATCCGTTTTCTCTCAACTTTTAATTTATTTTTCAGTTTTTTTTCCTCAAAAATTCACATTTTCATCTATAAATACTCTCACTTCCACACAAAAATTTTCACACCACACTACACAATTCTCATCTAAATTCTCTCATTTCCATTCTTACAATTCTCAATCTTTCTTTCACTCTTACACAAAAAATATCTGACTCCGACGATCACCCCTCCGACTCCCGCGGTTGGAACCACGAATGGTTCGGCTCGCAACCATTTCCTAGTCCGGAAATAGAATTTTCGGCCCCTCCTCAAACCCAAAGTTCGCAAGCTCCGGGTGGCTTTTAGCCTTACCCGGTGGACGACCAAGATGCCCCCGAGGGGCAATACGGGTGGGCACCCGAACCACCCGTACCTAGAGCGGGAGGGAGCGGCGGCTCTCAAACTCCTCATGTTCCTACTAGTGGTGTCCGCACCCCGTACACTCCGGGGGAGATGGATCAATTATTCAAAGCATTTTTTGTCTATCTCCGAAGATCCGGAGATTTGCACGAACCAATCCGAGGACCATTTTTGGTGCCGCATCTGTCGCCGGTACAATCAAAACCGGCCGGCTGGAACAATCGAGCGCAACGAGAGTATGGTGCGCAATGCTATATACAGAGCCAACGAAGAAATCCAAAAGTTCCAGGGGTATTACCTCCAGGAAGAGCGGTCGACATCACCAGTGCCGCGTTGGCGACCTACCAATCCCAACACTACAAACCGTTCAAGTACCTCAATGTTTGACAGGAGGTGCGTGTGCATCCGAAGTATATGGGAGGCGTATCATCCTCCTCTAGATCCTCCGGAAAACGGTCGAGGTCGGTATCCTATCCGACGCCGGCTCCGATGAGGTGTCCACCCAGCTTGCCGGAGCTAACTTGGGTAGCCCCGACGCCGGCCCGAGTAGTTCCCAACGCCGGCCGCAAGGAAGGAAGAAGTCGACGGCCAACCGCCGTCGCGCCGCCACTCCATCCGCCCCCGATCCCGCTCCCGCTCCCTTTGTGCCACCTCAACCCCCACCAACTCGTTGTGGGGGTTTTGGCCCAACTCAATTTGGCCGATAGGTCAACTATGACCCCCGAGCAACTTCGATCACATGTGACAACATGATACGGGGTCTCAAAAGAACATTGGGGGTAGAGTCGGATGAATAGTTTTCCACAGGGGTATTTTTAGCCTTTAATTATGTAATTTTTATTTTTTAGGATTTTAATTATGTAATTTTTATTTTTAGGAGCTTAATTATGTATTTTTTAATTTCTAGAATTTTAATTATGTAATTTTTTTTATAATTTGTAATAGTATTCCGAGTAATTTTAATGCATTTTAATATTGTGGAAATGTTTTTATTTAAATTGAATAATAGAATTACGGGACCCTTGAGCTTGTCCTTGCGGAAGAACACGGATGTGAGTGTTATGCTCTTGCATAAGGACATGGAGTAAAAGTGGTTCCGGGCCCACATCCATGCTCGTTGGCAACAGCACGGATAGAGATGCTCTTACCCCTTATAATGAATTTTCCAGAAGTTTGACATTTTTAAAATTAAATCTGATATGAAAGGTCGTTGAATAACATAAAAAATGATGCCGCTTTGTATAGTGGTAATTACTGGTAAAGGACATTGTGTCGTGCATTTTGAGATTTAAAATCTCTATTAAATTTCACCAAATTTTTAAACTGTTGGGAAATTCGCTGCGTAAATCTATAGATTCATGATTTTTGCGGTCAAGGGTTAAGTTTATAGGAAGTATTAAATTTCGGACAAAATTTCATGATTAATAGGCTAATGCCTAATAGCCCTTTAATTTTATATTTTATATTAATAGAAATTTAATATGACATGCAAAGGATAAAGATCCACGTATATATGATGAATTTCTTTTTATATTTATGGGCTATATAACTAAGTATGTTTTTTTAATTATAATTATGATTTGTTTTTTTTTTATTATAGTTAGGATTATTGAATACTATAACATAGAACTGTTTTTCATGGTACTCTCGCAGCCAAAAATTATACTCCTGTATAGTTAAACACTTTGACTTGATATCGCTACCAGATATAGTATCTAACTGGGTAAATAATTCGTGCATTCATCTTTTTCTTTATTCATGATTAATTGTGCCTTTATTTCCTAACAAAATTTCCCTAAATTGATCTTGTTACTGTGTTAATGCACCTTGTGCTGTGACTCTCAAATTTATTACTACTTCATTTCTGTGTTTTATGATTCAATTGTTTGATAGATCGAGTTCCATAGTAATTAAAGTTTTTATTCGATTATGTATTAAATTTGAATTTCCATTCCTTATCATCTTTTGCTCATAATTTGAGATATAGATAATTCCGATGGCATATTAAGAGCATCTCCAATGCCGGCGTCAAAATCGCGACGCCGATTTTTCGCCGACGCCGGTTCTGACGCCGAACCATTGGAACCGGCGTCGGCGAAATCGGCGTGGTCATGCCGATTCGCGCGATGACGCCGGTTCCGACGCCGATCCTCACGGCGCCATTGTGGGTCCCGGATCGGCGTCAAACCGGCGTCAGATTTTATTTTTTATTTTTTTTTCTTTTGAAATGTAAATTTATGTAATTTTTAGTTTTTATTTTAGTTTTTATGTAATTTTTTTAAATGTATTTTTTTTAAATTATTGTACTTTTTGAAATTTTAATAGTATTATTCAATTTAAATGTATTTGTCTCGTAAATTAAATTCTGTATGTTGATACGATTGTAAATTAAATTATATAATTGTTATTAGTGATGTGGATATTTAGTGTGAAGGCTATGTGAGGGCTATTTGATGTCCAGTTGATGTGGCAAACTGATGTGGCAGGAGAATTGTAGTGCTGATGATGTGGCAGTGTGAAGGCTATGTGAGGGCTATTTGACGTCCAGTCTTACTGGAGATGCTCTAAACTATGTGGAAATCGGAATTTCAACTAAATTCCAGCGAAAGACTAATCTAAATGCATATATCATCCGTACCGTACGTACAACTTGGTACGCTATATTATAATTTGTCGGTGCTACGTGTAGTCTAATTTGTAATAACCACATAAAAAAAATGAATTCTCAGAGTTACAGCAAACTTCCCTGTCTTGGACGTCTCCATAAAAAACTACTATTATTAAATTATTTAATTTGATTTGAATTGCGAAAGTTATGAAATAAATATAAATAGTTGCAAATATATAGGCAATTAGAGAGTCTAATTTTAATCGCACTAAGAAACACATTCCAAATATGTATAAAAAAACAAATAAACATATTGTGTTAGATTTACATCCTTTCAGGGTTCATACTTAATAATCTCTCTCACTTGTAGTTGTACACTAACAATACGCAGATAACCATATACCCCTTCATGCATCCGTTTAACATCGCCTAATTTATAGTACTTCAAGTAATAAACATGTTTACTGGATTCTCGCTTTCTAATTCGATTCTCTCTTTCTAATTCTTTGTTAAGTTGTGTATCCAATAAATACCGAATGTAATAATATTTCAACTCCACGGGCTTTGGCTGATTTTGCAGGATTTGTTGGATTCTCTTAATTTTTCGTTCGGTCTCAAGTGGTTCTAAAACATCACACATTTATTCATTCAATTAATTCCACATGATTATTCAACAGGACATCCCTTCGTAGTTCATGGTATCTTTCAAAAGAGGAAGCTTACACATTTCTTTAGCGTCAAGATCTAATTTGTTTGGATAGTTAAAATTATGTTAAATATTAGTACTATTTAATTTTAAATGGTTAAGCTAATTGTTGAATAAAAAAACAATAGAATGAAAATGAACAAGAAATGAAAACCGCGATGAAGAAGTTTTGAAGAGTGAATCTGAGAAAACTTATTCAATGGATGAATCAAGTGTTTACACTCTTTTGAATGAATCTCTTCTTCAATGAACCAACTAACAAACTATTTATACAAGCAAAGAAGAAATCAAGTGAAGAAGACTTCACTTCTACAATCGGTTATAACTAACTAATCCAACGGCTAGTAGTTCAACAACCATTTGAACTCTTTGCTTTGATGTAGCATTCTCCACCTTAAGTTCCCATGCATCCGCATGCACACGACTCCATCCTTCTGCTTCCATGCACACGCGGCTCTGCTGTGGCTAACCATAATCTCAACAGTTATAAAAAGTAATGTCACATTAAAATAAAACACGGTTGACGTGGCAATGCCGTAAAAAGGAGAGTTAATTATATGTAACAAAAAAATGGTCAAAATGAATAGTGTGGAAGGAGGGAGAAGTTTTCTATTGTTGAAGGTAAATGTAAAAATCATGAATTTTGATTGAATTTTAAGTTGTTTCGTAATTTTTAAAATAATGAATTTTTTTTTCTTTAAAAAAATTCCATGGGATCTGGAATGTAATGTGCGAAAATTCTACTAGGATGAAGACAGTTATGAACTTTTATTATTTTTCTAAAATATTTAACAAATAATCATTAATTTAAACACGTATGTCAAATCAACAAAATATTACAAATAGGAATTCAAAATATTTTATCGTGGAAAACTGAAGAAAATATTAAAATCTATTATTTTTACGGCTAACTTTTAATGTTGCTATTTCCGTTGCTATGATAAAAAAAAGATATTGTTAAATTATTAATTAGAGTATCAACGACAGAAAAGCTCTAACCTTAAGGTTTCTCCTTCAAAATAATAAAGTGAGAGTCCGTTATCATATTTCAAAAAATGATCTATTTGTTTTTTGTTACAAAAAATTATCTACTTTTAATAGCAATAAAAGCGTCATAAACTTTATTTGTAAAATAATAATAGTCTCACAAATAAATTAATCACATCCAAAATGCCAAAACAAAGAAAATGCATGCATAGCGATTACACATTTTCCTAATAGATATATGTTGTTGATAATCCGTCAATAACTAACGACAGATTGATGTCAATCTAAATATCCGTCGGTAAATTCCACTTTTTGTAGTGTAGTTGATCTTTCCAAAAATACGGTAATACAGTATGTTTTTCAAAATTCTAATCTATTTATATAATGATAAAATTTTATTTCATAATAAATATTAGGAAAAGTAAATTTATTAGCAGAACATTATAGAACACATAAAATTGTGTGACAAGAGTTTGACCCAATTCTCGCAATATATGATTGGAGTCGTCGTTGACACAAATGTTATTAATTTACTAGACGTTTATTTGAGGATAATATTGCACCAATATATTAGGTCTATGAACCTTATCTCCACATTACTGATCCAAAGCAAAAAACATATAGTGTGAGCGTTTTAAGTAAAAATCCGATTGCTGAAATGATTATGAGGATATTAGATTCATTTATTAAAATCTATTATGAAGATTAGATAATCTATAGAGATAAAGTTATTTAAATCACAAAGTCAACTTAAATATACTCCCATTTCAAATCAAATTCATTTTAGTGGATGAACTAAATTGAAAAATAAAATATTTTGTAGTCTCTCCTATAAAAAGAAAGAAAGAAGAAAACCAAATATTGCGAATATCATCAATGCTGATATCATTGTTGAGTATGGATGTATGGATGTTTGACTCAATAGTCAATAGTATTATACATATACTAATAATACTATCAACTTGATTATTAAGCTAACAATAAATTAAACCCTATTTTTGTCAAGATCGTGTAATCTCATGACACCAGCCTCAGTTGACCTTCCCCTTCAAACAAACAAATTTCACAAGAAGTCAAAATTCACACACACTCATGTTAGTCCAAATTATTGCTCTAAAAGAAATTGTTCCATCTCTAAATTGAGGTAGAAACATTAAATAACAATCTATCTTCTCAATTAATAAAATTAACTACCAAAATTTCAAATAACAATCATTCCAGCCATTTTCCTTCCTGGATACTGGAATCCACATATAAATATCTCTGCAAATATCAAGAATTCCAAATTGATCACTAGAAAAAAGAAGAAGAGGGGAATAGTTATGGAAATAATCATATCTATGATTATACTATTTTTTGTGGTAGCCATTTTGGTAACCATTCATTGTTGTGTTGTGAGATGGGCTTTTAGTGATGATCTGACCGCTGGGAGGCCGTCTTCGGCTTACCAAACTCCGAGCATGAAGCCGGAGGAGATCAAGAAGCTCCCATGCTTCGATTACAAAGCGGAGGAGGAGAAAGAGATGACGAAGAATTCGGAGTGTGCAGTTTGCTTGGAGATCTTTGCTGTGGGTGAAAAATGCAGGATTTTGCCAAAATGCAATCACAGTTTTCATGCCAAATGCATAGATTCTTGGCTTTTGAAGACTGCTGCTTGTCCAGTATGTAGAGCTTCTGTAAATTCTTCACATTGCATTAGAATAGATGTAGTTGAAGTGGTGTAGTGATTCATTCATTTCTTGCTCTGGTTCTTCTTTTTTTAGGACTGAATTGTGATCACTTTATTTGGTATGGATAAAAAAGAATCTTGCTCTTGAAATATGGAGATGTATTTGAAGTTTATCTTGTTCATGTATTGAATAGTAATACGAGATCGAATAATTGTACGATAAGGACTTAATGGCCTTAGCAATGCATAAGAGCGTAGCACTACATAGAGTGCGTAGTGCACTTTGTGTGGACACATTATAGGGGATATATATGGGGGAAGAAGCATCCAATAGGAGCACAACACTCGCACCCTTCTCGGCTTGGTGTACTATCAAGGCGTGCATCTAGGCTAAATTTATGATCAGATTGAGATCTGGTAGGGGATTATATACTACCTCCGTCCACAAAAAATAGACAAGATTACAGATGGCACGGTTTTAATGTACAATTGGTAAAGTAAGAGACGGTGAGGGAAAAAAGTGGTGGAAGTAGTATTAGTGGATTGTGGGGTCCACATTTGGAAAGATGTGTAGGGTTAGTATTTGTTTAAAACTTTTCATATTTAGAATTGGTCTAATTTTAGTAGACACCCTAAAATAGTGGAATTAGTCTAATTTTTTTGGACGAAGGTAATATTTATATACCTAAATTAAATTAAGTTTTTTTTATGAATTAAATGGTGTTGGGCTTTGTGTTTCTAGCCCAATAAAGCCTCAGAGTGCCTACAATAACTTAATACCGGTATATTAAAAATGGGCCTAACAATAAAAACTGGGCCTATCCAATTAAAATGTGGGAGTTTAGCACTCCATTCACCCACTATTAATATAATTATAGGCTATATATGTTTTACTATGAAATTAAATAGAGATAGAGAAAAAAATAATTGGAATATTGGTAGTTTGAAATAGATAAATGGGAGACAACGAAAAACTGTAAGAGAGACATAAAACTAGTGAGAGAAAGACATTAGTAGTTTTTTTTGGTAAATTAAATTGAAAAAAATGAGGCTATTAGTACTCGCGGAATGATGAAATGAGCCGTTTTAAGAAATACTCAATTTGTCCTATTTTGTCATATTAGTGCATCAACCAAAATTAGTTATTTATAATTTTGGAATCTGTCTTTTTTCATGACGCTTTACACTATCATTGACGTAGGTTTTCATTATTTACACGTCATTTTCACAATTTTTTCTCAAAGCTTCTTCAAAGTCTGTATTTTTAGAGGTAGGAAGATTATATAAGAAAGTTAGTTTTAAAAATTGAATACGAATTTCATTTTCATTTATTACTAATATTTTAAGAAAATGTAAGTGAAATAAATATTAAATATGAGACTGACTTGTAAACATTACTTTTTTAAATGTGACATTTCATAGAGGAAGAATAAAGGGATATTGGTCTCTAAAACCATGAACTTTGCCCAAAATTTGGTATTTCCCATGAACTTTAAAATTGGTCAATAATATCACAAACTTTGCATTTTATTTGGTATTTCCCAAACTCACCCAAATAAGATATTTTCACCAAAATCTTATTTTACGTAGGCAACCGTGATACGTTTTATGATATTTTAAATCACTTTTTAAGTTCATAGCATTTATGATAAAAAGTCACGTTGAAAATCAAGTTGATTTAATTGTGTCAAGTATAATAAAAATGACTCCTAAGTTAGTCAAATATAGTAATAGACATGCTGTGGGAAATACCAAACAAAGTGCAAAGTTTATGATATTATATACTAATTTTAAAGTTTATGGGAAATATCAAATTTTAGTTGATCTTATTAAAAATTAAGTTAATAGTGGGACATGTAGAGGATTCAAGTCAATATTTTGGATGAACAGATTAAATGTAATACAATTATATATTCATCATGTTCTTCAATTATTAATACCGAGTACGAAGGGCATGCAGCGCCATGCTTGGACAAGTTTTATTATATTGTTAACATATTTATTACTAAGTACTCCATCATATTACTTTCTCCGTTCCATAATAAGAGTTATATTGTGCATGCACGGGTTTAAAAAATGTAAAAAAAAATGAGTTGAATAAGTTAATGGAATGTGAGTCTCACTTATACATATGAGTGGAGTAAGCTAGTGTAACGTGGAGCTTACTTACCATTTATTGTAAAAATGTAATAGAACTTTTTATTGTGGAAAGGACGAAAATGGCAAGATAGTGCTTTTATTGTGGAACGGAGAAATTATTATTATTATTATTATTTATTTTATTATTATTATGTCCTTTTATATATTGAATTCTAGCTTGGCCTTACCTAGAGCGGCTTTAATTTATTTTTAGCATGGAAAAAGTATTGTACCTATAGATGAGTCGGAGACTAGATGAAATATTTATCACCTTCCATCCCATCTAATGTGTTATTCTAGCACATAATTTTATATACGAAAATACTGGTATTTCTGAGTTAACTGAAAGTAGAATAAAATTTAATAGAGTGATATTTTTTTAATTATAAAAATATGTTA
>NW_024599548.1:0-36905 GCF_004379255.2 Salvia splendens
CGAGAAGGAAGGACTTGCTTGGAATAATCACCTATCTAAAGAAGGGCAAAATTGTCATTCCACATGAAGAGAAAGCCCTAGAAATTAGGGCAAGCCACCCTATAAATAGGAGCTGAACATAAAGAAAAGGGGGATCTACACACCACTTTACTTAGGACTTATCATCACTTTGAGGAGAATAGCTCCACTAGCTCTTAGTTCCATCTAAATCCAGCAGCCTGACTTGAAGATTCCGGCCACCTGCCGGCCAGGAGCATCATGCCTGATTCATTCCAGCCGCCGTAGTTCCAGAAATTCCTCCATTTTCAGTTTCCGATGAGCCAAACAATCTTTTACTTGCTTTGTTTTTAAGATTTCTTAGTTTAAGTACTTGTTTTTGCTTGCCTTTGACTTGGATTCCAGTAGCTACTTAGTTGGAACATCTTTTGGGTGATAATCTTGAATGCAATGAAGTTTATTGTGGTTTTATTTTATGTTTCAGCTTGCTTATTATTTCTTTCTGCCTAGTAACTAGATCTGGTAGTTTTACGTTGATTTTGTTGTTTAAGTGCTTGAATCTGCTTTGCTTAGTTAGATCAAGGTTTTCTTAGAGTGTTTACAAGTTTTAATCGGGTAAGGTCCTCAAAAATGCATGAGAATCGTTTCTGCTTGCTTCTGTCACCTTGTCCCGCTGACCAGTTTGCGTAGATCTCAGTTTTCTTAGCTTTCGTTCTCGATTTCAAGTTAAATATTGCATTTACGAATTTTCAAGCTTGATCATTCATCAATGGAGTTTTTTAGATCTTGTTGTTTAGCTTGGTGAAGAAGATAATGTCACAATCAAAGAATGGGACCACTTGTGTTGCTTTTGTTGCTTTTTGCTTTTGTACTTGCACTTTTTCAGCTTTTCTGCACACCCAGGAGGCAGTCTGCCAGCATGTCCTTTGATTCTGTTTACCTTTTTGTCTAGTCATTTTTAGTAAGTTTTGTCTAGTAGCTTCTCACATACACACTCGTACCCTAATTTACACACGCACTTTAATTTCTCTTAGCACGCAGCATTTAGAGCCCACCCTGACCTACTGGTCAGGAGGGGTATAGGTTCCATTTCATTTTCCGACTAGGTAAAACTCAACCCAAAAAAGCGTGGTAGCTAACCAACCGCTCCCAGAATGTCATCGCAAGTGTATCTCGCCTACATCCATCTCTGTGGGATTCGACCCTTACTCCACTATACTAGCCAGTAGAAGTGGGTTGAGGTATTTTTTGTTGATAGGGAAGATAGACACAGACCCAACGACACAGCTAGGTCTAGGTACCCTCCTGGCCAGCTGACACACACACACAGAGTCATAGTCTCATCTTTTTCCCTCCTATCAAATGGCGCCGTTGCCGGGGATGGATGGCGTTTTTGCATACATTTGTTGCATGACACTTTGGTGTACATATAGTTAATTATTTTTCTTTTCTTTTGTTTATTAGTTTATGAGGAGTTTTGTTAAGAATTTTGGTGTAAATATTGTAGATAAACTTTTCTTTATTTTTGTGTTCCGCAGTTAAATGAAACTGAGTCCAACTGGCCAAAGGAAGAAGGGGTGAATCCAGTCACCACTCATTCTGAATTAACCACTGCCTTGCCTGTTGACTTGGATGCGAGCGATGAGGAGGATCGCGGCACAGCCATCAAGAGTGAACCGGAATCAATATCCGCAGCTGAAGATGAGAAAGCCAACATGGCTGACGACCAGGAAGATGATCCCGAGATAAGCTCATTGTACGCCCACTTGGATGGTGAACCACCGCAAGCAATCGTCATGACCCTAGGACAAGAAGCAGTCTATGTGAAGCCTCGTATTATGCCGTCCTGCCTGTGTTCTTGGGGAGGAGTTGTGACAACCCATACGAGTTCTTGCATGAATTTTGCAAAATCTGCAAGGCTCAAAAGCGGCCAGCGGGGTCGAGCGAAAATGATTACAGACTGAAGGCCCTTCCCCTTGCCCTTAAAGGGGAGGCGAATACTTGGTTCAAGAGGCTGCCACCAAATTGTATCAGAACCTGGTCTGACTTCAAGATGATGTTCTTGGATCAGTTCTTCCCAGCGGCCAGGACAAGCGCACTAAGAGAAAAAATTCGAGGAGTTACACAAAGTTATGATGAGACCCTTACTCAGTACTGGTCAAGATACATGGGTCTGTTGGATGCGTGTCCGAACCATCGCATGACGGATATTGAGATACACCATACCTTCTATGAGGGGATGAACAAGACAACCAAGGATCTTGTAAACTCATCGTCCGGAGGAAGCTTCACGCAACTACGGGTCAGCGAAGCGAAGAGGGTCCTAGGGAAGCTACTAAGTGCAAAGAAGGAGTACGACAATTCAAGGGATGGATACAGCCGAGAAAGGGTTGCAAGTGCCTCGTTACTGATCAGGAGCAGAAGCTTGAACAGAAGATGGATTTGAAGATGGAAGAGTTGAAGAAGACACTTCTGAGTGCAATTGAGAAAAACACTCCACCACCTTCCTCAACTGGGAGCTACAAGGGTGCAAAGCAAGGGAATCAAGGGTTGACCTATGATCAGCCAAACGACTTGGCCAGTATGGAGCAGGTCAATGCTGCCGGCTACTTTAATTCAAGTGGGAATTGGATCCAGGGTAGGCAACGGGATGCACCATGGAGGGATCACCCGAACTTTCGTTGGGGAGATGGGAACCAGAATCAAAACCAAGGTCAAGGTCAGAACCAATATAACTCCCATCCGAACCAAAACCCAAACCGTGGCCTACCAAACCCTTACCACCAGTTTAACTGGTCAGGAAGGAAGCAACAACCCCAAAACCAAAACCCACAAAACCAAAACTCTAACCCTAACCAGCATCACTACCCCAACCAGTTCAGTCAGTACCCTTCATACCGAAATCAGCCAAACTACCCCTACAACCAAAACCATCCATACTACCAGTCGTATCCCAACGGCCAGTATAACTCCCATCACCAGCAATATCCCTACCAACACCACCTGAATCCCAATCACAGTCAATCCCACAACTCTAACCAATTCGGCCAATACCCATCTCATCAAAATCAGCCAAACTATGCCTACCACCCATACCCTACCACCCAGTATAATCTCCACCATCAGCAAAACCTTAACCATTTTCTACACCAAAACAAGTCAGGAAGATCTATGGAAGAGATGATGGGAGAGATGCTTGCTTACCAACAAACCATGAGGAATGAATTTCAGTCAAATAATGAAGTGATGCAAGGCATGCAAAACGCCCAGAAAGAGCATAAGGAAAATATGGACATGCTGAATAAGCAACTGTCCTACCTGGCCAGTTCGATGAACGAGACTTGTGAGAATGAGAAAAGGCTCCCAGTTACGGTGCAAATACCTGACAAGGCTAATGTGAGCAAGGTGACATTGTGGTCAGGAACATCCTACAAGGAGCCTGAGCGGAAGGAGTCATTTGGGGAATCAAGTAAGACGAAGGATATGTGGGACATACTGATCAAGAGGAGTGGTCCTGATGAAACTGAACCAGTTGCTGAACCTGAAATCAATCAAGGCTCGGAAGAGAATTCAGGGAAACCACTAAAGAACCTGATGAAGAGGTGAAGGAAGAAAAGTCATTCCCTTACTGTTTTGAAAAAAAAGAGGAAGGAGGGAGAACCCGTAGACTACATGTCTATCTTTGGGAAACTTGAAGTGACCATACCTTGCATCCAAGCTGTAAAGCTACCTCCATTCGGTACAAATATAAAGGTGTACATAGTTGGAAGTACAAGGGATGAAGAAAAGATTGTGATAGAAGGCAACACTCCAACCATGGTCTTAAAGAAGCTACCACCCAAGAGGAGTGACCCAAGATGGTGTGATCTAACCAGTAGCCAAACGCTTACTGACCAGGATATTGAAGAGACTATTTGTCAGAAGTCAAGATTCGCTAGAGCCACTGGGGCTCACCAACTGGCCGAGAAGAAGGCAGAGAGAAAACAAGGGCTGAAGCGCGCATCGAGGCTAATCATCGGGCGTAGCATTGGGAAAAAGAAGGGGGCCCAGCAAGGTTCATGATCTTGTAGAGATCTCAAGTGAGGAGGACAAGACTCATTGCAACAAAAAGAAGAGCAAGGACACTGATATTGGCCAGGAAGATAGTGGACCTCCTACAAAACCTGGGGAGGATCCAAAACATACTACAACTGTTGCTGGACATCCGTCATCGACCCTTACTATCCAGGAAGGGGGTTCTCCTACAAAACCTGGGGAGAACTCGACTGCAACTTTCGCCCAGCCAGTACAGAAGGCCAACATCGACAATCCACTTGCCATCCCTGCTGCCCAGAAAGAGACACCAGTACCAGAAACTGACTTACAGGAAAATCAAGACAAAGAAGGAAAATGCAACCAAGAAAGAAAGAGGAAAGACAATGGGGGCAGCAAAGCAAAAGAAGGAGACCAAGAAGCCCAGGGTGGTCCTATCGGCCATTATGATCAAGAAGCTGGGACAAGTGCCCAAACTGATCGGGAGCAAGGTCCCCAGCAACCATCATCTGCGGCCCATGGAAAAGAGGAAAATCAAGGGACTTTCAAGAATCATAAGAAAAAGAGTGACACCCTGATGTGTACCAACAAAGGAACCCGAGAAGGAAACTGCACAAGGCTCCTAACCAGAGAGGATCCAAGGAAAAGATGACCGACCCTACCAACTGACCAGTTAGCTTTCTTTTTATTTTCAGTAAACTTGAGTTTTTTTTCTAGTTGTGTTATTTTTTTTTGTACATGTTTTAGCATGCGTATACCCTCATTCATAACACTTAGTCTATTCCATAGTCTAAGTGTGAGAAGAAGAGGGTTTACAACTTTATATGTGTTTAGGATGTTTAGAAGTAGTCTTTGTTTTGTGTTTTTTTTATGTGAGTCCTATACTTTCTCCCACTTAGCCTATTGCATAGTCTAAGTGTGAGAAGTTTTTGTTGACATAGTATGTTTTGCATATTAGTTCTTGTTCCACATTGTCTATGTGTTCTCTATGTTCGTTATTCTTCTCCCACTTAGCCTATTACATAGTCTAAGTGTGAGAAGTTTCGTATATAATATGTTTTCCATGTATTATGTGCTTTCTGGTCTTTTGTGTTTCTATGTGTTGGATACTGGTCATCCTGTTTTCCACTTCACTAAACTTGCGTGAAGGCAAGCAAGGATGAAGTGGGAGGAGGAGATAATGGCCAGTATAATTGTATATATGTGTTGTCATGTGTTGTGTCAGTCCCTAGTAAGTCAGTTTAGGTTAAGTTTTGTTTTTTTAGGACATGTGTTAAAACACGGGCTTAAAACTCAACTGCTTCGAACTGACGGTGAAGGGGAATTGAGGGAGATAAGACATGCTGGACAATGGAAACCATCCCCCTTAGTATCTCCTAGGCAGTATAGATGACGCAAGTATGAGAGGAAAAACTCATCCTTAGAGCCAGATACAAAAGCCCTCTTAAATTGTGAGTTATAAGCCTAAGTGGAACCACTTTCCACCAATTTAGAAAAGAAAAGAGTGCCTGCCACATGATGCCTAGGGTAAGGTGACTGCGTGTAGCAAGTCCTGAAGGCAGTAGGAAACCCCCCATCTTAAAAAAAAAAAAAAAAAAAAAACCATCCTTTAGAACCCCTCTTTCTAGCCAAATCTATACCCAGATATATAACCCACAAGCCACTGGGACTGTGTGTGCGAGGCAAAAGGCAAGAAGGCGACTGGCCAGGAGGACATACAAGAAAAAAAACAACTAGAAAAAGAAATCGAGAAGGAAGGAGAAAATCGATCAGGAGAAATTCCAGGTCCAAAAAAATATAAGAAGGAATAAGGGTGGCGAAGCCACATAAAGAAATGTTGAAGAAAATGGTCAAAAACACTTGACCACAAAAAGAAAAGAAGAAGGAATAAGGGTGGCGAAGCCACAAAGAAGCTACTAACCAGTTGGAGTCCAATATCAGAAAACGTCCAGCCAAAGAGAAGCAACAGCCAAGAGCTCAAATGCACACAGTTCCCCCACATCGAAATAAAGTAGTAGTTTTTGAACCTTAGAGCCTTAGGAACATCTACCCCATACACTACAAACCAATAGCCCCGTTACAAACCTTAAAGCCCTTCAGGAGCCGCACGTGAGATCTGAGTCCGAAGCTTCTGTGGTTCAGCATTTTGAGAGAAAACAGTCCTAATATCCCTAGTGAGGAATGAGCGACTGAGCGAATCTGGTGTTTGGCCGAGAGTTTGGGTGATCTTGACGAGCAGATATACTGACTGGGAAGGAAAAGGGGGGCGGCAGAAGTTCAAGGCTGTCTAAGGCCGGATTGCACCTAATCCCAAGGGGAGGGATGGTTGAAAATATAGCCCGTTCAATGTGTTTAAGTGCTTGTGAGTCTGTTTATGTGTGTTGTCCGTCGTTTATGTGTTTTTCTTTGCGTCCAAGTTTTAGAGTCTTAGGTCGGTCAGGGGTGTAACCAGGCTAGAATTCGACTTATTTCTTTATGTTTGTTCTTCACGCTTGAGGACAAGCATGTGGTAAGTGTGAGCAGTTTGATAAGTCGCATTCTAGGCCTTGGTTACTGGTCAGTATAAGGTGCTTTATTGGATAATATCTGCAAAATAGTTGTTAAAGTGTGCAGGTTGAAGTACTAAATCAGGAGGGAAGGTTCAGAAGGAATTCGAGTGAAAAAGCTGCGAAGAGTGTGCAAACTGGTCAGTATGAGCAGAAAATACGCAAACTGGTCAGGATGGATGCTACAGAACTGGACACGAGAAGGAAGGACTTGCTTGGAATAATCACCTATCTAAAGAAGGGCAAAATTGTCATTCCACATGAAGAGAAAGCCCTAGAAATTAGGGCAAGCCACCCTATAAATAGGAGCTGAACATAAAGAAAAGGGGGATCTACACACCACTTTACTTAGGACTTATCATCACTTTTGAGGAGAATAGCTCCATTAGCTCTTAGTTCCATCTAAATCCAGCAGCCTGACTTGAAGATTCCGGCCACCTGCCGGCCAGGAGCATCATGCCTGATTCATTCCAGCCGCCGTAGTTCCAGAAATTCCTCCATTTTCAGTTTCCGATGAGCCAAACAATCTTTTACTTGCTTTGTTTTTAAGATTTCTTAGTTTAAGTACTTGTTTTTGCTTGCCTTTGACTTGGATTCCAGTAGCTACTTAGTTGGAACATCTTTTGGGTGATAATCTTGAATGCAATGAAGTTTATTGTGGTTTTATTTTATGTTTCAGCTTGCTTATTATTTCTTTCTGCCTAGTAACTAGATCTGGTAGTTTTACGTTGATTTTTGTTGTTTAAGTGCTTGAATCTGCTTTGCTTAGTTAGATCAAGGTTTTCTTAGAGTGTTTACAAGTTTTAATCGGGTAAGGTCCTCAAAAATGCATGAGAATCGTTTCTGCTTGCTTCTGTCACCTTGTCCCGCTGACCAGTTTGCGTAGATCTCAGTTTTCTTAGCTTTCGTTCTCGATTTCAAGTTAAATATTGCATTTACGAATTTTCAAGCTTGATCATTCATCAATGGAGTTTTTTAGATCTTGTTGTTTAGCTTGGTGAAGAAGATAATGTCACAATCAAAGAATGGGACCACTTGTGTTGCTTTTGTTGCTTTTTGCTTTTGTACTTGCACTTTTTCAGCTTTTCTGCACACCCAGGAGGCAGTCTGCCAGCATGTCCTTTGATTCTGTTTACCTTTTGTCTAGTCATTTTTAGTAAGTTTTGTCTAGTAGCTTCTCACATACACACTCGTACCCTAATTTACACACGCACTTTAATTTCTCTTAGCACGCAGCATTTAGAGCCCACCCTGACCTACTGGTCAGGAGGGGTATAGGTTCCATTTCATTTTCCGACTAGGTAAAACTCAACCCCAAAAAAGCGTGGTAGCTAACCAACCGCTCCCAGAATGTCATCGCAAGTGTATCTCGCCTACATCCATCTCTGTGGGATTCGACCCTTACTCCACTATACTAGCCAGTAGAAGTGGGTTGAGGTATTTTTTGTTGATAGGGAAGATAGACACAGACCCAACGACACAGCTAGGTCTAGGTACCCTCCTGGCCAGCTGACACACACACACAGAGTCATAGTCTCATCTTTTTCCCTCCTATCAGTCCTATCATGAAAAACAGGCATGAAAAACAGGATTTTTTACATAACTGAATAGCAGACTGAGAATCAGAAAGCACAGTAGGAGAATCCTTCACAAATTTAAGTTTAGAGAGCACTCCCCTTAACCATACAGCTTCTTTCATTGCCTCTGTAATGTCAATATATTCTGACTCAGTAGTGGACAGAGTCACTATGTGCTATAACTGAGATTTCCAACTAATGCAGGACCTGCAAACAGTAAACACATAGGAAGTGGTTGACTTCCTCTTATCCTTGTCATTAGCATTGTTGGAATCCACAAAACCAGTTAGTAAAACACCTTCATCACATTTAGAATAACAAAACTCATACTTAGCAGTAAGCTTCAAGTATCTCGGAAGCCATTTTAAAGTTTCCCAATGAACAGGACCAGGGTTTGACATATAACTACTTAGGCATGACATAGCATAGGCAATATTAGGCCTAGTACTCACCATCAAATACATCACTGACCCAATAGCATTAGCATAGGGAACTTTCTTCATAGCATCAATATCAGACTTGGAAATAGGGCACATGTCTTTACTCAACATAAAATGAGCAGCTAAAGGCACAGAGGCAGGTTTAGCAACAAACATGTTAAATTTCTTCAGAATTTTGTACACATAAGGTTTCTGATGCAACACAAGGGTAGAGGCTTTTCTATCCCTAATGATACTTATCCCTAAGATTTTCTAAGCATCACCTAGATCCTTCATATCAAAATTCTCACTCAAAACAGTTTGCACAGCCTTTATAGTTTTCAAACAGGGACCCATAATAAGCATGTCATCCACATACAACAGTAAGAAGACAGGCATAGAATCAAGGTTTTTAATATACAAACATGCATCAAAGGTACTTCTCACAAAGCCTAACTTCTGCATACATGTATTAAACTTGATATTCCACTGTCTAGGGGACTGTTTTAAACCATACAAGACTTTTTTCAACAAACACACATGATTGGGGAACTTTGGATCAACAAAACCTTCAGGTTGCTTCATATAAATGGGTTTATCAAGATCACCATGCAAGAAATCAGTTTTAACATCCATTTGTTTTAATTCCCAATCAAAATAAGCACATAATGCAAGCATCAACCGCACAGTAGTAAATTTAACAACAGGAGCAAAGATTTTAGTATAATCTACCCCCTCTTGTTGAGTAAAACCTTTGGCCACAATTCTGGCATTGTACCTAAGACCCTCCACCTCATTTTTCAATTTATAAAGCCACCTGCAATCAACCACAGAGGCATCAGGGGGTAAAGGCACAAGGATCCAAGTAAGATTAATTTTCAGAGAATGCATTTCCTCCATCATGGCTTTATGCCACTGACTCCATAATTTTGACTTAAGAGCTTGCTTATAAGATTGAGGTTCATCCCCATCAGATTCATACACATTGAAAGCCAAATTTATAAGAATAACCAAGCCAGCATAGCCATCAAACATAGAAGGTTTCTTCACATTCACTCTTTTAGTTCTATCTCTAGATAACACATAATCTTGCAAGTAGGGATTATCAATAGCATTTTGAATGCCACTGGGGCTATGAATCACATTCTGAGCAGGAACAGGAGAAGCATTTCTCATAGGACTAGCATGCACATCAGGGATATTATCATTATCATTTTGGGGAGGCGCCACATCATTCATATTTAGGTTTCCTTCACATGGTGTCTCATTAGGTGTAAAGACTGGATAAGAGTTCCAGAAAGGTTGCTCCACTTCACTTAGAGTATCACTAGGATCCTCCACACCAGTGGGTATTTCTGTGGACTCCACCTCAATAAGAGGTTCATTGTCCACAGAGTCTGGAGTTGGGTTATCAGCCACTTTCAAATAAGGAAATTGATAAGGCCAATTTCATGCATCAGTTATGGGATTAAATTCTTTGATTTCTATGAACTAATACACGTTTTAAGTTTAGGTGCATAGAGAATCTTTCGGGTCAAGGAAACGGAAGGAAAAATCTACTAGGCAGAGGAAACTGAAGGAAAATGGAGTGAAGAAGCCAGCTGCAACCTGACCCAAGAGATTGCGGAAGCAGCTGTGAGCGGAAAAGTATCTTTTTGAAGGACTTTCTAGGAGGGAAAAATCGACAAATCAGTAGAGAAATTACCCTAAAAGTTCGAGCCTCGGCTATAAATAGAGACACAACATGAAGAGAGGGAGGAATCATCACATTCACTTTTCGTCTTAGCTCATCACTTCACCCACATTTCTCTGCGCACTTAAGCAATTATGTGGTAAATTCTGGGAGTTCTTGGTAGCCTAGTCCGATTATTGTAGTGTAACACCGTCCTTGTGAAGGGCGAAGATACAATTTACTGTTTTCTGTCATTTTGAGTTGAGACTTCATAGTTTTAGAAGCTCGGCATTTACTATTTCTGTGTTGAACCTTAAATATCGTAGTTATGGAAGTTAATGTCTTCTGTTTAGCTGATTCTGGTGTTGATTGTTGGTATTTACTGTTTTGGATGCTTTTCAAAATTGATGTTTGATTTGGAGTGGAGATCGGTTTGATTGGAGTTTATTTGTTGTTGAATCGGTTGAATCGGAGTTGAGGAGTATAGGTTTGACGAATTGGAGTTGTTTTTGGTTGATCTGAGTTGAATTTTTAAACGGAGTTGTGGATCTGAGTTGTCTTCTGTTTTCTGCTTGTTGCTCGACCTAGTAGTTTAGATCTAGTCATCTCATGTTTGATCGTAATGTTGAAGTTGGATTTGTGATTACTCTGTTTTCGTACGCTTGATGCTCTATTTCGCCTCTGTTTAATTAGATTGTTAGAGAAGATGAAGGTAGAAGTTAGTTAGGAGTCGGATCTGTCACTGGTGTTGTTACTTTCTGCAGCTTTCCTGTCGACTTAGCTAATTTAAGAAAATGGTCCCCACTGCATGTTACGCATTGCCCAGCCGTTTTTGAAAACATGTTTACCTGATCTAGTAGTTTAGTTGTTGAATTTTTTTTTCTAGTTAAACTTCATTTCTGTTACTCATGCATGCGCACGTACTTTTTTCTGCTCCCTAGGTCTAGCAGATAGGATAGTTATTTTTTAATTTCTTCCAAGTCTAGTAGTTAAAACAAGTCTTAACCCATGAGTTGCGTGGCAACAGCCAACCACATCCAAGTCCTCTGAACACTTGCTTACCCCGTCCATCTATGTGGGATCGATCCTTACTACCCTATTCTAGCCAATAGTAAATGGGTTAAGGTTTTGATAGTAATTGAGAGTATCCCAACGACACAGACAAATAAGTTTAGGGAGTTCCTAGGCCTAGCGGTTGAGTGAATCCTCTGGACCTGTTTGATCTGCACTTTGAACACACGCACACCAGTCTTGTTTCTTCGATACAAACCAATTGCATATCAGGAATTCATCTTCATTGAAGACAACATCCCTGCTAATTATGACTTTGAACCCTGGTTCATCTCTTAACCAAACTCTATAACTTTTAACACTCTCAGGATATCCTAGAAACATACCTTTTCTAGATCTAGGCTCAAGTTTGTCAGACTTAGTATGCACAAAAGCAGCACATCAAAATATCCTTAGATGAAAAAGAGATAGAGTTTTTCCAGTAAACACATGTTCAGGACATTGTCCTAACAAAGGCACAGAAGGAGATCTATTAACCAAGTAAGTAGCAGTTAACAAAACTTCACCCCAAAACATTTTAGATAAACTAGATTTAGCAAGCATGCATCTAACTTTATCAATTAAAGTCATGTTCATCCTTTCAGCCACCCCATTTTGTTGTGGGGTGTAAGGAACAGTTTTATGTCTTTTGATTCCAAAACCAGCACACAAGTCATCAATTTGTTTGTTGCAAAATTCCAAGCCATTGTCAGTTTTGATAGCCTTAATTTTCTCACTTATCTGAGTTTCAATCAAAGTCTTCCAAGCTTTCAGTTTTCAAACACTTCACACTTATGTCTCATAAAGAAACACCAAACTTTTCTTGAAAAATCATCAATTACAGACAAAAAATACACAGAGCCAGAGTGAGAAGATACAGAAGCAGGGCCCAGACATCCATATGCAAATACTCAATAATGCACTTACTAACATTTGCAGGCATATGAGTAGGAAAGGAAACCCTATGCTGTTTACCCAGCACATAAGTATCACAGAAAGGCAAATCACCATGGACATCATTATCAGAGAGAATAACATGCTTTTTCAGAATATTCAAACCTCTTGCACTCATGTGACCTAGCCTATTATGTCACAGCATAGTTTTATCAGTTT
Source organism: Salvia splendens (assembly GCF_004379255.2). Taxonomy (NCBI): domain Eukaryota; kingdom Viridiplantae; phylum Streptophyta; class Magnoliopsida; order Lamiales; family Lamiaceae; genus Salvia; species Salvia splendens. The sequence continues at coordinate 12,407 of NW_024599548.1, forward strand.
TAACAACATTGGCAAATGCTTTTTCACATGAAAGAGATACAATAGTATAGACATATAAACCACATTTTCTCTTGGCCTTAAATAGACACATTGAACCCTTGCAGATTTTCATGTAGCCTTCCCCACATTTTCCCCCCATACCAGCATTTTCAAGAGCAGTACAAGACGTCAAAATTATAGCAAAGGTCAGGAACATATCTAACATCCTTTAAGTTGAGCACATAGCCATTGTCAAACTTTAAACACACTGTGCCAATACCAAGAATTTCACACTTATTGTCATTAGTCATTGACACAAAAGTATTAGTTACAGGCTTTAACTCAGAAAACACTTCCTTGAAAGGACTAACATGATAAGTAAATCCAGAATAACAAAGCCAATCATTTTAAGAAAAGGGGCAGATAGAGGAAGCATTTATATACATCAAATCATGCACAATATACACAGATTCATTATCAGCATCATACTTGGACACATTAACAAGGTTTTCAAGCTGAGTGCTATTATTGAGGGGTTTATTCTTTTTAGGCTTGGTGCAATCTTTCTTATAGTGCCCAACTTCCCCACAATTAAAACACTTTCTATAGGTTTTAGGATCCTTACTTCTGGACCTAAGCCTGAACTTCTTCCTTGAATTTGAGCTAGAACCAGAACCCCCATTGGATTCATTACCCTCTCTAGACTTAAATCTACCTCTGACATTCAAGACCTTATTAAAAGCATTCTTGTCAGCAGACCTTTCCCTTAATTTAAGTTCTTTAGATTTCAGAGAGCTAATAATTAAGTCCAGAGGAGCAGAGTCTCTACCATACTTAATGACAGCTTTCACATCACTGTAAGAGTCAGGTGTGACATTCATCATAGCTATACTAGTGTATTCATCTATAGTTTTGTCACCAGATCTCTTAATATCCTGTACAACCTTCTGAAACCTATCCACATTATCATCAATGTCTTTGGCAAGATCAAGCTTAAACTTAAATAACTTTTCAAGCAGGTACATCTTTGAAGACATTGAAGTCTCAGTGAACAAAGTATCAAGTTGTTTCCACATATCAGAAGCAGATTCAATATGATCAACTTTCCTAAACAAAGAATCAGACAGATTTAATACAATAGTAACTCTACCCAACTCATTCGTCTCATCAATTTTTTCTTGAGCAGTGTCAGCAGGTAAAGAACCATCCACAACCTTAAACACTTTTTGTTGGATTAAAACACATTTCATTTTCTGTTTCCAAATAACAAAATCATGTTTGCCATTGAAAGGAATCAAACCAACAGGTTGGGCCATTTTTGCAATCACTTTAACAAGAACACATGAAGCAAGATAGAAACACAAAACCTTGCAAACCTCAGACCACAGAGACATACACCAAAGACCAGACACACTTTTACACAACTTTCACACAAGTCGGACCTCAAAACCCTGACTGTCACGAGCAAAACTGGCTAAGGCTATCCCAGTTTGCAATCACTCACTTCTGGAGGGCGCAGGGGGTCACTTAGGCAATACCAATGCTTGGTGGTCAGGTAATCAGAGGCCAGAAGCACAGAGCACCAAGAAACAGCAGAAGCAAACCAAGCAAAGAAAGCAAGAAAAGTCCTAAGTCTTTGCCAGAGACTATCTACCAGCAGACAATAACCCAGGCCTATAAGTGGCTCTAAAACAGAAAAAAAAGGAGTTACAACCAATTTACCATAGTGAATCCCCATTCGAAGAAGGATTCCACTTGCCCAACTCCTTAAGTGACTCGGCGTACCGGACTAGTCCCCTCGTGGCTCTGATACCACTGTAGCGATAAGACCAGTCCGGCTTCACTAATTACCAAGACCTTTTGTTCTTCTTACAAGAGAGCTCAACCAAACTCTCAACCAAGCGGCTGATTAGTATCAAGATTACAAGGGAAAACCAATCAACTATTACAACAATAGTTAATAACCCTAGCTAATATCTTGAATTACAACCAACGCTTCTTGAACCTGCACACTCACCAAACTTGTTAGTAATAACAAATAAGATCCTCTCAGATCTAAAGCAATTACACAGGTAGAGAACAAAACAAGAAGAACACAGAGCAGATCAAGGCAATGGCTCAGCCACCCGCCTATATAACAAGTCTATTCTCCAGAAACCAGACCCAAGGGAGCAACGTTGAATCCACAAGTGATTCACCTCACACCGTAGATATCAACACCACACAACTCCTTCACACCGGATCTAGCCCCTCAGAACACAGCCTCGCACCAGTTCTCTCACACACCAAAACCCTAGATCTCACGAACACACCAGCAACCGAAGTAGTTGCCTAAACCAGCAAAGTCACCGGTCTATCACTCAAAGAAACCGTGATAACCGAAGGAAAATCGCCGGAGAAGTCATCGGAGAAGAAGAGAGAGTAGAGAGAATTCACTGAATCGAGTGAGTAGAGAGAGAGAGAGAGTATTCTGAATAATGAGAGAAGAGAAAGGGTCTTCTCTCACATAACAAACACAAGCCACAATCCAACAGCTCCAAGCCAAGATCCGGGTGAGAAGACAGGTGTCACAATCTGGCAATAGGGAAGAAGGGATTTGGGCTCAGCCCAAATAATTCACCACAAATAATAGACGACCCAAATAAAAGTTCACCACAAATATTCAACAAAAGCAAGTGGTCGGAATAAGATTCATAGAAACTACTGATAATGGACCATCTAAAGTTGTGATCCAACGATGATTCCAGAACTGAACTCTACTACCTGTCCCTAACGCCCAAATTAGCTTTGGCCTCGCCATAGCTCAGTAGTTGCAGACCAACTTCAAGGAAGGCGCACCGCACCTAGAGGCGAAAATGCACGGGTCAAACCCCAAAGTTGGGTCAAACTTCCTACCCCATAGAGACTCGACTCCGGCTTCTTGAGAATCCCCCGACAAGCTAAAAGCAGAATTAACCAGTTGCATGTCGCCAAATCCCAACGGCCACGTTAATCTGCTCCATGATACGTTGATTTCCAATTTACTTCCCCGCACATATCCCTACATGGAGCTTACACCACTAATATTGACTTAAGTCAATCTCAATTTAAGACAACGATTTTGTTATACAAACTCTGCCCCATTTAAATTTAGTTTCAGTAAAATAAATATCTGTCTTAAATTAGAGAACTCTTTTATTAACTACGTTAATAAAATTAAATCAGCAATAAGTTTAATTAATTAATGAATACTATTAAATATCTAAAATACTAAAAAATAATTAATTAAAAGATTGCCCCAGACTACTTGTAATTATGGCATCAACTTGAAAGTGTTCAATATTAATTTTCATATTAATAAAAAGTACTAGTACTTAATATTTCAATGAGTTGAATTCATATTGGGCTAATATTTTAGTAAAATTTCAGTTGCAAAGCCCAAGCTCTATCTACCTTAGCAAATAATAAATCAGGCAGTGTGACAAGCAAATATTAAAAAAAAAAAGAGTTTATTATATTGAGTAAACATATGGCGGGTAATGAGAGAATGGACCAATTTCTTATCCCAACAATCTTCACACATTCAAATCCAACGTTAACAAAATTCCACACAGCTTATCTTCTCTCTCACCAACAATGGCTGCCCTTTCCCCAAAACCAATCCCACCATGCATCACTCTTCCTCCCTCAACTCCTCCCCTCCAATCCACCACCACACTCTCCTTCTTCCCCCGTAAAGCGGCCCCACTCTTCATCCCCAATGCGAAGAAGAAGAACCCCTGGCTTGACCCCTTCAACCAGGGAGACGACCCCGAGATGGAGTACGGCCAGCTCTTCTCCGACGGCAAGCAGGACGAGGACCCCCGCCCTCCCGACAACCCCGGGAACCCGTACGGCTTCCTCAAGTTCCCCCAGGGCTACGCCGTCGAGGTCGCCTCCCTCTGCCTCAAGATCAGGGGCGACGTCCGCCGCTGCTGCTGCGTCATCTCTGGCGGCGTCTACGACAACCTCCTCTTCTTCCCCGCCATCCAGATGATCAAGGACCGCTACCCCGGCGTCCAGGTCGACATCGTCACGACCGCCAGGGGGAAGCAGGTTTATGAGATCAACAAGAACGTCAGATTTGCTGATGTGTACGACGTCGATGATCCGTTTCCTGAGCCGGCCGAATATACTGACATGATCGGCCAGCTTAAGGTAGGTAAGACAGATAAGACAAAACATTATGAGAATGCACTTTTTATTTTAGGTAGGCTGAATGACTGTGAAGATGGATGAGTTATATGTCCTATCAAACTGGCCCTTACGATATTCGTTAACTAATTATTGTCGATTTTTGCAGAACAGGTACTATGATATGATCTTGTCGACTAAGCTAGCTGGGATAGGCCACGGTGCATTCTTGTTTATGGCTAGTGCGAGGGATGTGGTTAGCTATGTTTACCCTAACGTCAATGCTGCCGGAGCAGGGCTCTTCTTGTCGGAGACCTTCACTCCCGCCACCACCAATCTCGCCGACGGCGGTTACCACATGTATGTTTGTTTGTTTGTTTGTTCATCAATGGGAAAAGAATTATTAATTCTTGAAAAAAAAACAGGGGAAACAGAGTATATGAAAATGTTGTGGTGTTTGTTTGTTCATCAATGGGAAAATATCATTCATTCTTGGAACAAAACAGGGGAAACAGAGTATATGAAAATGTTGTGGTGTTTGTTTGTTCATCAATGGGAAAATATCATTCATTCTTGGAACAAAACAGGGGAAACAGAGTATATGAAAATGTTGTGGTGTTTGTTTGTTCATCAATGGGAAAATATCATTCATTCTTGGAACAAAACAGGGGAAACAGAGTATATGAAAATGTTGTGGTGTTTGTTTGTTCATCAATGGGAAAATATCATTCATTCTTGGAACAAAACAGGGGAAACAGAGTACATGGTGTATATTTGTTTGCTCATTAATGGGAAAAAAACCATTCATTCTTGGAACAAAACAGGGGAAACAGAGTATATGGTGCATATGAAAATGTTGTGGTATTTTTTTGTTCATCAATGGAAAAAAAATCATTCATTCTTGAAACAAAACAGGGGAAACAGAGTACATGGTGTATATGAAAATATTGTCTAGGTATATGAAAATGCTGTGGTGTTTTAGGTATCGCGAGATGATAGATTGGCTAGGAAGGCCGTTTCGTAGTGTTCCAAGGCAGGCGTTGCCTCCGCTGAAGGTGTTGATTTCAAGGAAGGTGAAGGAGGTGGTCGAGGCCAAGTACACGAGCGCGGGGGCAGTCAAGGGGAGGTACATTGTGATCCATGGCATCAAATCAGATTCAAAGGCCTCAATGCAGAGCAAGGGAGATACTGATAGCTTGCTGCCTATTGAGATATGGGATGACATAGCTAGTGCCATAAGGTACACATCTTATTTTTTTACAATTGATCAATTTTTCCATGACAATAATTAATTAACTATCTGCTTTATTTGATCAACACTGTGACAGTGGACTCACTCCATTGTTCGTGATCCCGCACGAGAAAGAGCGGGAAAATGTTGAATATGTTGTTGGAGATGATGCTAGTATAGTGTTCATTACCACCCCAGGGCAGGTTAACCTAATTTTTCATATGCATTATTATATTTTAATTATTCTCTAAAATTAAGATGATTGTCTATTGAAAAAACTTGTAACTTGTGGTGATTAGCTTGCTGCTTTGATTAATGATTCGGCGGGCGTGATATGCTCCAACACAGCTGCTGTACAACTAGCGAATGCGCGCGAAAAACCAAGGTGATAAATATCATACTTATTGAATGTGAGCATAATGAGTCAGTGTAATATCACTGACTCAGCATAACGGTGCTTGTGTGGGTGCAGTATCGCGTTGTTTTGCTCGGAAGATAAGGCTAAGGTGTTCGTCCCCAACGCGGAAGAGAAGAGGTGCGCTGTTATATCGTCAAAGACGGGAAAACTTGTGGATATAGATGTTGAAGCCGTTAAGACTGCAGTTCAGATTTTCAGCTTGCCTTTGGCTATTGCATAGCTAAATTCTAACATGCCACATTCATTTTCTTACATTTAAGAATCTGCATCTGCTGCTTTTATTAAGAGTTGATCATAGATAATATATGTATATTTCAATTATCAAATAAAGATAAATTTCTTGCCTTTGAGAGTTGGGAGCTTTGTCCACAGCCCAGTAGGCATTATGTGGGATTTTTCTACTACCAGTATTTTTGGAGCATTTATTAAATTTTGGAATGTTTTTTGGACATGTAATATGAAATTTAAGATAAACATTTTGAGTTAATTTTTGTTTTCTCATTTGTTTAAGTTGGGAAGGGGCAATGAAATTTATGAGTTGAAAAAATTACTTAATTAAATTGAAACTTTTTTAAATGAAAAAATAACTCAATTAACATAGACGGAGGGAGTCGTATAAGAGAAAAATACGGATAAGAGAAAACGTGAATCACCCAGCACTGTGGATGTTGTAAGCTATTGATATTGCCCTATGGACAGACAAGTCATTGTGCTTAGTCAATTCACCTTTACCAATCCAAGAGCAATTGGACACATCAACATGTGTTTTCTTTATTTTCCTCCATTAAAAATCTAAAAAGGGCAAAACTTTGTTTACCATCCAATCCAAGACTTCTCCCCATATTATATCATAACTATTCTTTTCCATCAAAGACATAAGTAAAATTAAGAAAAAAAATCATTCAAGCATAAATAATTGAAGATATCATGTAAGTGAATGTGATCATCACCGCATAATTGTAAATCCATCATAAATATTAAACTCATCTACATGTTAACCAATTAACATGCTTTTCTGTGCATCATTTCATTCTCACAAACCAACCCCACCTCATAACTAATCTTCGCAATTAATATAATTAATCTCGACTTGTTTAATGACCTCTGTAATACGTAGGATGTGGAAATAATTAGCATGTCATGATCCCTACTTTATTTCCTTTTTTTCTATGCATCGTTTTTATATCAATTATTTTTAGGCATCATGAAATTCATATTTATTTGGTCGGCCTCAAATGTAAAGTCTCAAGCATGGCATTGGTTAAATAAATATTCAAATCCTTTTAACAGTTCAATTTGCCAACTAGCTAGTAGTTTCAACCTTAAAATAATAAACCAAGCCCATGTGAAAGCGTTAATATAATTATGATTAGTTCAGATTGTAGTGAACAAATAAAATAATTATTTAAGAGCAAATAATTGCAACCAAACGTATTATTGTCCTAAAACCTTTCCAATTTCTAAACTCGTAAACTTAATTTCAAATTCGACAATTAAAATAAAGATACTGTATTTTCTTTGATTACAAATTCAACATAAAAATTACTCCCTCCGTCTCACAAGAATATGCACTTTTTCATTTTTAGTCCGTCCCACAAGAATACGCACTTTCTAATTTGAAAACTCTTCTCTTTAATAAGGTGAGACTCATTCTCTACTCACAATACTTTAATTACTTTTTCTTTTTACCTCTCTCATACTTTACCAATTTTGCATTAAAACTTGTGTCGAACCCAAAGTGCATATCCTTTAGGGACAGAGAGAGTAAATGATAAGAAAATATGATAAGATTTAATTATATTATTTAGCGGTCACCATTTTTTTTATATATCATGTGTTTAAACTGGTAGAAAACCTGTGAAAATAAGTGAAATTATACATGCATATATATTCCACCATTTTCCACCAAAGAAAACACATTATAAGCAAAAACAATATTAATTTCATCTTTTTATCTTAGTGTATAGACTTTTTAATTAACTTGGTAACATTAATTTTACGCAAAGATTTGCAAGATTAGGAGTAGTTTTATTTTGGCCATATGCTTTAAATCTTAGGCAACTTCATTGTCAATTCACACCAGAAGTTAGGGAAATAAAATTCTAAGTAAAAATTATATTCTTAAACATAGCAATCTCCAGGCATCCGTGAGAACTTTGGAACAAATCTGCAATTGATACTTTAGAATTGGATTTGTAATTAAATCGCGATCATATCTTATATTGAATGTCTTAATCTGCTTTGTTTGTTGCATTAAATAAATATGAGTGGTCACTTACATTTAAAAAGAGCCAATAGCGGCGCGGAAAAAGTATTTAATCTTTCTATTAAGGTGTGGGTGGACCACATTAGGAAAACAGCAAATTTTATTGTGCACACTTGATCACCATCTCTGTTATTTTGAGTAAATCTAATTTTATATTCTAAAAGTTTAACTTATTGTAAATGTACCCCAAAACAAGTAAAATTACAAATAAATTAAATAACTACACTATCTTTTATTTTCCTATTTTTACAGTTCTACCATACACATATACTCTCTTGCAAGTTACTTGAGTCGTATTCCTTTTTGGGTTGTCCCAAGTTACCTGAATCATTTCTTTTTTTAGTTAAAAACATAACATCTAATTTCACCTACTTTATTCTTTATTTTACTTTACTCTTTCTTCTTTCTCTTATTTTATTATCTCCTCTACTTTATTTAACTCATTAAACACAATTTTCTTAAATCTCATGCCGAAAAGAAACGTCTCGAGTAATATGGGACGGAGGGAGTATGTATTTTTGACCGTCTTCGATAATCAAATATAAGGTATTTGATGTCATTCGACGTGATAAACATGTTTTCGAGTCCCAGAAAGACGTGCACAGATTTGTTCTTGCATGAAAAAAAAATGAAAAAGGGTAGAAAAAAGGTTGTTAGGATATGATTTAATTTGATTAGTTTAGTTTTACCGTCATCATTTATTTCTATATATTATTAGAATTTAGAGTATAGTACTATTTTGGTCCTAAACATATGGCCGATTTATGATTTTGGTCCAAAACATTCACTTTTTGAAAATCAAGTCCACAACAACCGTCATTTAGCCCAATTTTGACCCGATTAGACTTAATCTGATATTATTAGTAGCTTAAAATTATGTTAATTATTTTGCTAAATAATTCAATTTTTAATATTTTGAATATGAAAAGTCAATCTTCCAAAACTCACCTAAAATATTACAAAGTGAACATGAACCTTCACTCTCTCTCTTTTCTATCTTCTCTATCTTCACTCTCCTAAGAATAAGAACCCTAGTTTAGGATTCTGACCAAGAACAACCCGATTCCGACCGATTATTGTTGGTTTCCATGAGTTGGAAGTCGCCCTACCCTAACTCCCGTTCCAGCGACGGTCTCGTCGACGTGAAAAAAGCATATGCGAGGAAGAGGAAGTCCAAAGATAGACATCCGCCTGACACCGAAGATGGTCCGTCGGCTGATTCGTCGAAGCAAAACAAACAATGCAACGAACAAGGGCCGTCGGCGGCGTCGGGATTTGTGAGTTCTAACCCTAGTCCCTTTTTGTGGATGTAATTCGACACTAGCTGTGGTTGTTTTTGAGTTTTGTTGGTGTTAAGATAGATGCAGTACCATATGACAATGTCTTTTAGATCGTGTAAATGTCCGGGACAAATTCGAAGTTGAAAATGAATATGAAGGACCACTTTGTATTGTATTTAGTTGTCCATTTATTAGTTCAATTTGATGTCAGTTTATTGACATAGTCGACGAAGAAACAATCACATACGAAGAATCACATAATTTATGAAACCAACATCAACTCCAAAAAAATTTTGCTTGTAAGTCTACAATGAGTGTGGTTAAATGTTCAAGACCAAATGGAAGTAAATAATTTATATGAAGGACTACTTTGTCTTGTATTTTAGGGTTCTCCAATTATTGAATCAGTTTGATTTCTACCGATTTTTCTAAGAAGAATAAGAAGGATTCACTTCAAAATTCAAATAAGAACAAAAAATTAGGGTTTTCAAACACTCCATCAAATTACTTGAACATACACAAAAGTGTTACAACAACAACAAAACAAAGACCAAAGCTCAAAACATTCACTAATTTCTGAATTTTATCCTTAATTTCGGTTAAATTCAATGTCAAATCCTCAAAATCGGCACCACCGAATGAGGTTGACGAAGAACAGGCCCGTGCGTTGACATCAAGATTTGGCTCGCACCACTTGAAGAAACTGCATTCCTTCCTCTCACATACAAAGTAAAGCTTCCCCCGCAACGGTTTGTCTTGGCCGGTGACAATACGGAGCGCCGCTGTCTTCTTACAGTAGCAGAAAGCATAGCTAAATCGGAGGTCTCCGAAGTCACGAACGTCGTCGCTGTCGACGGAGTCCCGGCTGCACGTTGATGCACTTTTTATTAGCACTAAATAAACTTGCAAGTATACAGAGTATATATAGTATAGCTAAAGGTCAGTACCGGATATCAAACACAGGGAAAACAAACATAATGGTATAACCAAAGTTGTTACTAACAAGGCAATCTCCTCTCACAATTATGTAGCAAGTTATATTAAATCATCACCGAATGTGTCACTCAAACGTGGAGTATTATAGAACAACTTAGGGAAGAAACGAAGTAAAAACAAAACGGATATTAAATAGCAAAACATAATGGTATAACCAAAGTTGTTACTAACACATCCATAGAATCCTATTAATTTAGTTGCACATAATTGAATAAGCTAAAAACTAGGGATGTCAATCGGGCCGGCCCGTCGGGTTTTGGGCCAACCCTACTCGGGTTGCGGGTCAATCGGGTGCGGGTTAATAGGGTTGTGATTTCTTTCGGGTTATAAAAGCTCAGTCCTAACCCTAAAAGCTCGTGTCTCGGGCTAGCACAGCGGGTTACTCGAGTTGCTACCGATAATATGAACATGCGATCAATCCAATAAATAATTATTAAAATTTCTAATTTTCATACAATGTAAAACATTTAATTATGATATATTTGAGATATATGCTTAAACTCAATCATAAACATGATCAAATACTAATATTTGAGATATTTCGTAGAATTTTAATGCATGTTTTAGAAATTTAAATATTTTTTTTGTGAATTTGAAGTTTTTAATTTATATATCAATTATTATATTAATAAAAATTCAAAATATAATTTGTATATTTAATATAAAATTAAAAGTTATTTTTTTAGTTAAAATTAATCAATGAAATGTCGAATTAGGAGTAAAAAAATAGAATAATAGAAATTTTATCGGGTTTTCAGGTCTGGCCCTAATGGGTTGCGGGTTAATCGGGTGCGGGCTAATCGGATTTTGATTTTATCGGGCTAGAAATTTCCAACCCTAACCCTATAAATTTGGGGTTACGGGCTACATTGACATCCCTACTAAAAACATAGAATGAAGGGAAAACAAAGTGAACATAAGAACTAAAGCAATAAAACCCAAAGGTTGAATCCTTGTAGCCTTGATCTTCTCTTGATTCCTTCTTCAACCTCTTGCACAATGAAGAACTCTCTCAATTTTATGCTCTAGAATTATGAGGCAAAAAGAAGATTCTAATGAAGAGGTTTGAGGGGGTATTTATAGAGAACAAATCAAGCTCCATCAAATAAGGTAAAAAGTAGCTAAGTTTGGTAAATATTGGGGAGAAAGTAGGTCAATTTCGTGTGCCGCATTTTCGCAGCCGGCCGCTGCACCTTGGCTAGCGGTCGCTGCACAATGATCCGTAGCCTCTGCCTCTTGGATAGCGGTCGTTGCAATGTGTTGCAGCGGTCACTGTGAATATTCCAGTAGCTTAGGAAACTCTTCAAGCGGTCGTTGCGCACTCCCCAGCGGTCGCTGGGCGTGTTCTTCGTTTCAACACAACTTTCTCCGGAGCGGACCGCTACTGGTTCGGGGCTCGCTAGTGCGTGTTGCAGCGGACCGCTAGGCATCTTGAATGCTCCAGATTTCCAACTTCGACTTTTTGCTGTCTTTATAGGCTCAAATATGCACAAATCTCACAAAACACGTCAAAATACCAAAATAGAGAAAATATGCAAAATATGGACATGAATTGTGATTTTAACATTAAAAACGGACCAAATAAAGGCCTTAAAACAGTGCAAAATCCGAGCGTATCAACTCCCCCAAACTTACATTTTTGTTTGTCCTCGAACAAAACAATAAAGACACATAATAGACGCACGGAATGCACAAGGACTAGACGTCGTAATTGTCTCAAAGTATGGAATAGATAGATCAAGCATGTATTAACGCAATCAAATCAAGCAAGGCTTATTGGTGCACTTTCATCGCTAACTCGTGGAACACCTTGAATTCATGCACTCACATGTGGCAAACTTCCAAAGATTGGAAGTGATTCTTTCTCTCACTCTCAAAGTGAATAAAGGTAAAGTGTATAAGCACTCAAATCTTGCATCATGCAAAGTTTACCATAGGCTTGCTCAAAGTCTAATCTCTCCTCTACAAGATGTGATTAAGCATCAAAAGTCCAAAAGATCTTTATTTTTTGTTGTAATGTAGGTTCTTTGGTAGGTGGGGAACTTTTGGCTAAAAAGTGACTCAAAAATAAAAATATCCCAAGTAGAGTTAAAATGACTCCACTTTTCTAAAAACCCAAGACACTTTTAACACTTTATTTTTCTCCTTCAACTCACTTCCCAATCCTTTCCTTTTTCTTTTCTTTCCACAACCTTTCTTTCTTTTTCTCTTTTCTTTTAGTTCCTATAGACATCTTTTCTAGATTAAGCACACATTTTGAATTTTCACTATTTCACAACTTGCACTTTTCTACATTAAGCACACTACTTTTTACAACTTCCTCCTTATCTCTCCAATTCTTTTACAAAAGATATCAAAATCTAACTAACCTAAAGAAATTGTCCCCATTTATTTGGCTTCCAAAAAATAGGCTTAAAGGCTCAAAAGTTGGCTGCAAAGGGAAAATTTTTGAGAGGGTCGAAAGTTTTAGGTATAAAAGTAGCTAAGAAAAGATGGTCTAACATCCTCCTAAATCAACTTAAACACTATGTAAACTTAGGCAGATTAGGAGCAAGTTCTAGAAACATATACATGAATGCAGATAAATCACACAAGAAAGAATTTAGACTCAAATTTCACAAGGTATAAGCATGATTCAAGGCGAACAAGGAATTCACTAATTATGCACCTTTTCACCAAACCATCAAATCAAGACGTCAAGCTATACTTAAACATGGATGGAATTAAATATCATCGGCAACTCGGTCTAATGTGTCCCTAAGCATGCGTGTTTCTAAGTTCTCCATGCTAAGTTCATGACATGGATTCACCTTCGGGTTTTTAAAACAAAAACTTAAACTAAAACCCTAAAAATAAAAACCTAAACTCACGGTCCACCACTTCATCCCTTAAACTTATTTACAACAAAGTGTAAAATATGTTTGTAGAGTCGGTAGAGACGTGAGTAAACTACTAAAAAGAAAACGTATCTTGAAAAATTTTGGGTAGTGGCTAGATGGGGGCGAAATTCGAAAAATTTGAAAAATCATGCTGGAAACTGCATTTGGGCAGCGGTTGCTGGGCGTCCACCAGCGGTCGCTGCGACAAGTCAGAATCTTTCCATAGAGTGACCAGCGGGCCGCTGCGGACGCTGCAACGGTCGCTGGCGAAAGTCCAGAAACCTGCGAAAATTTTCATCAACACAAAAACGAAAAATAAACCAAAAGGTACTCAAAAACTTAACCAAAAATTGAAATAAAGGGCTGGGTTGCCTCCCAACAAGCGCTCTTTTATAGTCATTAGCTTGACTTTACCCCCTTTTTACTCATTGGGTGGTTCTTCTAGTGCTACTTCCTCTTCCACCACCTTATCCGAACTATAGTATTTCTTCACACGGTGGCCATTGTCTTAAAACAACATCCCATCCGGAGCTAGCAACTCAAACATCCCACTATCATAGATTTTCTTGATCATTATGGATCGGTCCATTTGGACTTCAACTTTCTGGGGAAAAGAGAGAGTCTCGAATTGTGCAACAAAACTACATCCCCCAAGGTGAGCTCTCGTGGACTAATCATCCTACCATGGTAAGCCTTCATCCTTTCTTCGTAAGTAGACGAGCTATCGTAGGCTTCCATTCGAAATTCGTCCATCTCATTGAGAAAGAGACGCATTTCCTCGCCGGCCTTTTGGAAATCTTGATTCAACTTCTTTATCGCCCAATAAGACCTATACTCCATCTCAAAAGGAAAATGACATGATTTTCCAAAAACTAATTGATAAGGAGATATACCTATAGGGGATTTGTATGCGGTACGGTATGCCCACAACGCATCATCCAAACGGAGTGCCCAATCCTTTCTATTAGTGCTCACTGTTTTCTGTAGGACGGACTTGATTTCCCTGTTCGCAAGCTCAGTCTGCCCATCAGCTTGGGGGTGATATGGTGAGGTAACTGTGTGCTTAACTCCATATTTGTCCAATACGTTTTTTTTTAATAAAAAATGCCCTTTGTGGGCGGGGGTTTAGGCAGGCCCCCAACCCGTAAATAAAATCAAAATGTGATGTTCCAAAAACATGATCTTAGTCCAAAAGTGACTAAGATCTAAACAAGAACATGAAGATGTAAAGTAGAGGGCCCACAAGCCGGGATCCTCCATTCTATCAAGTGGAAAAAAGATGACTAAATACACTAAAGGGGGAAACGAAAAAAGATCAAAGCCAACCACCAGAAGAGCTAGATCAACTCACATCTCTATGTCGGAAACGGAAGTTAGGATATCCCAGCTGGTCCATCCTAACTAACACCTTCAGATACCGAGGTGCAGAGATTGGATCAAAATATATAAGGGCAGGGGTCTGGACCCCCCTACCTGCCAGAAAATCAGCAGCCCGGTTTCCTTCTCTATAGATGTGTGAGGGTGTACCTTGACTGCTAAATAATTAACAATATCAGCATACCATGGAAAAAGTGGCTTGAGTGAAGAATAAATGCTCGTCGGGGAAGTCCTCATTAATTTCTCGTGATAGATCTTCTCCTTCCACCGGGTGCTCCAACCGAGACAAGTGATCCGCCACTACATTCTCACATCATTTTCTATCTCTTATTTGAACATCGAATTCTTGGAGTAGTGGGATCCACCAGATGAGTCTTGGTTTTGCATCCTTCTTTGCAAACAGGTGCCTAATAGCTGCATGATCTGTGTAAACAATGGTTTTAGTCCCAACAAGATAAGCTCTAAATTTATCAAAATAATAAACTATAGCAATCATCTCCCATTCTGTGGTCGTATAATTAGCTTGTGCACAATCTAAGGTTCTACTAGCATAATAAATGACTCTAAAAATTTTGCTTGTAAGTCTACAATGAGTGTGGTTAAATGTTCAAGACCAAATGGAAGTAAATAATTTATATGAAGGACTACTTTGTCTTGTATTTTAGGGTTCTCCAATTATTGAATCAGTTTGATTTCTACCGATTTTTCTAAGAAGAATAAGAAGGATTCACTTCAAAATTCAAATAAGAACAAAAAATTAGGGTTTTCAAACACTCTATCAAATTACTTGAACATACACAAAAGTGTTACAACAACAACAAAACAAAGACCAAAGCTCAAAACATTCACTAATTTCTGAATTTTATCCTTAATTTCGGTTAAATTCAATGTCAAATCCTCAAAATCGGCACCACCGAATGAGGTTGACGAAGAACAGGCCCGTGCGTTGACATCAAGATTTGGCTCGCACCACTTGAAGAAACTGCATTCCTTCCTCTCACATACAAAGTAAAGCTTCCCCCGCAACGGTTTGTCTTGGCCGGTGACAATACGGAGCGCCGCTGTCTTCTTACAGTAGCAGAAAGCATAGCTAAATCGGAGGTCTCCGAAGTCACGAACGTCGTCGCTGTCGACGGAGTCCCGGCTGCACGTTGATGCACTTTTTATTAGCACTAAATAAACTTGCAAGTATACAGAGTATATATAGTATAGCTAAAGGTCAGTACCGGATATCAAACACAGGGAAAACAAACATAATGGTATAACCAAAGTTGTTACTAACAAGGCAACCTCCTCTCACAATTATGTAGCAAGTTATATTAAATCATCACCGAATGTGTCACTCAAACGTGGAGTATTATAGAACAACTTAGGGAAGAAACGAAGTAAAAACAAAACGGATATTAAATAGCAAAACATAATGGTATAACCAAAGTTGTTACTAACACATCCATAGAATCCTATTAATTTAGTTGCACATAATTGAATAAGCTAAAAACTAGGGATGTCAATCGGGCCGGCCCGTCGGGTTTTGGGCCAACCCTACTCGGGTTACGGGTCAATCGGGTGCGGGTTAATAGGGTTGTGATTTCTTTCGGGTTATAAAAGCTCAGTCCTAACCATAAAAGCTCGTGTTTCGGGCTAGCACAGCGGGTTACTCGAGTTGCTACCGATAATATGAACATGCGATCAATCCAATAAATAATTATTAAAATTTCTAATATTCATACAATGTAAAACATTTAATTATGATATATTTGAGATATATGCTTAAACTCAATCATAAACATGATCAAATACTAATATTTGAGATATTTCGTAGAATTTTAATGCATGTTTTAGAAATTTAAATATTTTTTTTGTGAATTTGAGTTTTTAGTTTATATATCAATTATTATATTAATAAAAATTCAAAATATAATTTGTATATTTAATATAAAATTAAAAGTTATTTTTTTAGTTAAAATTAATCAATGAAATGTCGAATTAGGAGTAAAAAAATAGAATAATAGAAATTTTATCGGGTTTTCAGGTCTGGCCCTAATGGGTTGCGGGTTAATCGGGTGCGGGCTAATCGGATTTTGATTTTATCGGGCTAGAAATTTCCAACCCTAACCCTATAAATTTGGGGTTACGGGCTACATTGACATCCCTACTAAAACATAGAATGAAGGGAAAACAAAGTGAACATAAGAACTAAAGCAATAAAACCCAAAGGTTGAATCCTTGTAGCCTTGATCTTCTCTTGATTCCTTCTTCAACCTCTTGCACAATGAAGAACTCTCTCAATTTTATGCTCTAGAATTATGAGGCAAAAAGAAGATTCTAATGAAGAGGTTTGAGGGGGTATTTATAGAGAACAAATCAAGCTCCATCAAATAAGGTAAAAAGTAGCTAAGTTTGGTAAATATTGGGGAGAAAGTAGGTCAATTTCGTGTGCCGCATTTTCGCAGCCGGCCGCTGCACCTTGGCTAGCGGTCGCTGCACAATGATCCGTAGCCTCTGCCTCTTGGATAGCGGTCGTTGCAATGTGTTGCAGCGGTCACTGTGAATATTCCAGTAGCTTAGGAAACTCTTCAAGCGGTCGTTGCGCACTCCCCAGCGGTCGCTGGGCGTGTTCTTCGTTTCAACACAACTTTCTCCGGAGCGGACCGCTACTGGTTCGGGGCTCGCTATGCGTGTTGCAGCGGACCGCTAGGCATCTTGAATGCTCCAGATTTCCAACTTCGACTTTTTGCTGTCTTTATAGGCTCAAATATGCACAAATCTCACAAAACACGTCAAAATACCAAAATAGAGAAAATATGCAAAATATGGACATGAATTGTGATTTTAACATTAAAAACGGACCAAATAAAGGCCTTAAAACAGTGCAAAATCCGAGCGTATCAACTCCCCCAAACTTACATTTTTGTTTGTCCTCGAACAAAACAATAAAGACACATAATAGACGCACGGAATGCACAAGGACTAGACGTCGTAATTGTCTCAAAGTATGGAATAGATAGATCAAGCATGTATTAACGCAATCAAATCAAGCAAGGCTTATTGGTGCACTTTCATCGCTAACTCGTGGAACACCTTGAATTCATGCACTCACATGTGGCAAACTTCCAAAGATTGGAAGTGATTCTTTCTCTCACTCTCAAAGTGTATAAAGGTAAAGTGTATAAGCACTCAAATCTTGCATCATGCAAAGTTTACCATAGGCTTGCTCAAAGTCTAATCTCTCCTCTACAAGATGTGATTAAGCATCAAAAGTCCAAAAGATCTTTATTTTTTGTTGTAATGTAGGTTCTTTGGTAGGTGGGGAACTTTTGGCTAAAAAGTGACTCAAAAATAAAAATATCCCAAGTAGAGTTAAAATGACTCCACTTTTCTAAAAACCCAAGACACTTTTAACACTTTATTTTTCTCCTTCAACTCACTTCCCAATCCTTTCCTTTTTCTTTTCTTTCCACAACCTTTCTTTCTTTTTCTCTTTTCTTTTAGTTCCTATAGACATCTTTTCTAGATTAAGCACACATTTTGAATTTTCACTATTTCACAACTTGCACTTTTCTACATTAAGCACACTACTTTTTACAACTTCCTCCTTATCTCTCCAATTCTTTTACAAAAGATATCAAAATCTAACTAACCTAAAGAATTGTCCCCATTTATTTGGCTTCCAAAAATAGGCTTAAAGGCTCAAAAGTTGGCTGCAAAGGGAAAATTTTTGAGAGGGTCGAAAGTTTTAGGTATAAAAGTAGCTAAGAAAAGATGGTCTAACATCCTCCTAAATCAACTTAAACACTATGTAAACTTAGGCAGATTAGGAGCAAGTTCTAGAAACATATACATGAATGCAGATAAATCACACAAGAAAGAATTTAGACTCAAATTTCACAAGGTATAAGCATGATTCAAGGCGAACAAGGAATTCACTAATTATGCACCTTTTCACCAAACCATCAAATCAAGACGTCAAGCTATACTTAAACATGGATGGAATTAAATATCATCGGCAACTCGGTCTAATGTGTCCCTAAGCATGCGTGTTTCTAAGTTCTCCATGCTAAGTTCATGACATGGATTCACCTTCGGGTTTTTAAAATAAAAACTTAAACTAAAACCCTAAAAATAAAAACCTAAACTCACGGTCCACCACTTCATCCCTTAAACTTATTTACAACAAAGTGTAAAATATGTTTGTAGAGTCGGTAGAGACGTGAGTAAACTACTAAAAAGAAAACGTATCTTGAAAAATTTTGGGTAGTGGCTAGATGGGGCGAAATTCGAAAAATTTGAAAAATCATGCTGGAAACTGCATTTGGGCAGCGGTTGCTGGGCGTCCACCAGCGGTCGCTGCGACAAGTCAGAATCTTTCCATAGAGTGACCAGCGGGCCGCTGCGGACGCTGCAACGGTCGCTGGCGAAAGTCCAGAAACCTGCGAAAATTTTCATCAACACAAAAACGAAAAATAAACCAAAAGGTACTCAAAAACTTAACCAAAAATTGAAATAAAGGGCTGGGTTGCCTCCCAACAAGCGCTCTTTTATAGTCATTAGCTTGACTTTACCCCCTTTTTACTCATTGGGTGGTTCTTCTAGTGCTACTTCCTCTTCCACCACCTTATCCGAACTATAGTATTTCTTCACACGGTGGCCATTGTCTTAAAACAACATCCCATCCGGAGCTAGCAACTCAAACATCCCACTATCATAGATTTTCTTGATCATTTATGGATCGGTCCATTTGGACTTCAACTTTCTGGGGAAAAGAGAGAGTCTCGAATTGTGCAACAAAACTACATCCCCCAAGGTGAGCTCTCGTGGACTAATCATCCTACCATGGTAAGCCTTCATCCTTTCTTCGTAAGTAGACGAGCTATCGTAGGCTTCCATTCGAAATTCGTCCATCTCATTGAGAAAGAGACGCATTTCCTCGCCGGCCTTTTGGAAATCTTGATTCAACTTCTTTATCGCCCAATAAGACCTATACTCCATCTCAAAAGGAAAATGACATGATTTTCCAAAAACTAATTGATAAGGAGATATACCTATAGGGGATTTGTATGCGGTACGGTATGCCCACAACGCATCATCCAAACGGAGTGCCCAATCCTTTCTATTAGTGCTCACTGTTTTCTGTAGGACGGACTTGATTTCCCTGTTCGCAAGCTCAGTCTGCCCATCAGCTTGGGGGTGATATGGTGAGGTAACTGTGTGCTTAACTCCATATTTGTCCAATACGTTTTTTTTTAATAAAAATGCCCTTTGTGGGCGGGGGTTTAGGCAGGCCCCCAACCCGTAAATAAAATCAAAATGTGATGTTCCAAAAACATGATCTTAGCCCAAAAGTGACTAAGATCTAAACAAGAACATGAAGATGTAAAGTAGAGGGCCCACAAGCCGGGATCCTCCATTCTATCAAGTGGAAAAAAGATGACTAAATACACTAAAGGGGGAAACGAAAAAAGATCAAAGCCAACCACCAGAAGAGCTAGATCAACCCACATCTCTATGTCGGAAACGGAAGTTAGGATATCCCAGCTGGTCCATCCTAACTAACACCTTCAGATACCGAGGTGCAGAGATTGGATCAAAATATATAAGGGCAGGGGTCTGGACCCCCCTACCTGCCAGAAAATCAGCAGCCCGGTTTCCTTCTCTATAGATGTGTGAGGGTGTACCTTGACTGCTAAATAATTAACAATATCAGCATACCATGGAAAAAGTGGCTTGAGTGAAGAATAAATGCTCGTCGGGGAAGTCCTCATTAATTTCTCGTGATAGATCTTCTCCTTCCACCGGGTGCTCCAACCGAGACAAGTGATCCGCCACTACATTCTCACATCATTTTCTATCTCTTATTTGAACATCGAATTCTTGGAGTAGTGGGATCCACCAGATGAGTCTTGGTTTTGCATCCTTCTTTGCAAACAGGTGCCTAATAGCTGCATGATCTGTGTAAACAATGGTTTTAGTCCCAACAAGATAAGCTCTAAATTTATCAAAATAATAAACTATAGCAATCATCTCCCATTCTGTGGTCGTATAATTAGCTTTGTGCACAATCTAAGGTTCTACTAGCATAATAAATGACTCTAAAAATTTTGCTTGTAAGTCTACAATGAGTGTGGTTAAATGTTCAAGACCAAATGGAAGTAAATAATTTATATGAAGGACTACTTTGTCTTGTATTTTAGGGTTCTCCAATTATTGAATCAGTTTGATTTCTACACCGATTTTTCTAAGAAGAATAAGAAGATTCACTTCAAAATTCAAATAAGAAACAAAAAATTAGGGTTTTTCAAACACTCTATCAAATTACTTGAACATACACAAAAAGTGTTTACAACAACAACAAAACAAAGACCAAAGCTCAAAAACATTCACTAATTTCTGAATTTTATCCTTAATTTCGGTTAAATTCAATGTCAAATCCTCAAAATCGGCACCACCGAATGAGGTTGACGAAGAACAGGCCCGTGCGTTGACATCAAGATTTGGGCTCGCACCACTTGAAGAAACTGCATTCCTTCCTCTCACATACAAAGTAAAGCTTCCCCCGCAACGGTTTGTCTTGGCCGGTGACAATACGGAGCGCCGCTGTCTTCTTACAGTAGCAGAAAGCATAGCTAAATCGGAGGTCTCCGAAGTCACGAACGTCGTCGCTGTCGACGGAGTCCCGGCTGCACGTTGATGCACTTTTTATTAGCACTAAATAAACTTGCAAGTATACAGAGTATATATAGTATAGCTAAAGGTCAGTACCGGATATCAAACACAGGGAAAACAAACATAATGGTATAACCAAAGTTGTTACTAACAAGGCAACCTCCTCTCACAATTATGTAGCAAGTTATATTAAATCATCACCGAATGTGTCACTCAAACGTGGAGTATTATAGAACAACTTAGGGAAGAAACGAAGTAAAAACAAAACGGATATTAAATAGCAAAACATAATGGTATAACCAAAGTTGTTACTAACACATCCATAGAATCCTATTAATTTAGTTGCACATAATTGAATAATGCTAAAAAACTAGGGATGTCAATCGGGCCGGCCCGTCGGGTTTTGGGCCAACCCTACTCGGGTTACGGGTCAATCGGGTGCGGGTTAATAGGGTTGTGATTTCTTTCGGGTTATAAAAGCTCAGTCCTAACCATAAAAGCTCGTGTTTCGGGCTAGCACAGCGGGTTACTCGAGTTGCTACCGATAATATGAACATGCGATCAATCCAATAAATAATTATTAAAATTTCTAATATTCATACAATGTAAAACATTTAATTATGATATATTTGAGATATATGCTTAAACTCAATCATAAACATGATCAAATACTAATATTTGAGATATTTCGTAGAATTTTAATGCATGTTTTAGAAATTTAAATATTTTTTTTGTGAATTTGGAGTTTTTAGTTTATATATCAATTATTATATTAATAAAAATTCAAAATATAATTTGTATATTTAATATAAAATTAAAAGTTATTTTTTTAGTTAAAATTAATCAATGAAATGTCGAATTAGGAGTAAAAAAATAGAATAATAGAAATTTTATCGGGTTTTCAGGTCTGGCCCTAATGGGTTGCGGGTTAATCGGGTGCGGGCTAATCGGATTTTGATTTTATCGGGCTAGAAATTTCCAACCCTAACCCTATAAATTTGGGGTTACGGGCTACATTGACATCCCTACTAAAAACATAGAATGAAGGGAAAACAAAGTGAACATAAGAACTAAAGCAATAAAACCCAAAGGTTGAATCCTTGTAGCCTTGATCTTCTCTTGATTCCTTCTTCAACCTCTTGCACAATGAAGAACTCTCTCAATTTTATGCTCTAGAATTATGAGGCAAAAAGAAGATTCTAATGAAGAGGTTTGAGGGGGTATTTATAGAGAACAAATCAAGCTCCATCAAATAAGGTAAAAAGTAGCTAAGTTTGGTAAATATTGGGGAGAAAGTAGGTCAATTTCGTGTGCCGCATTTTCGCAGCCGGCCGCTGCACCTTGGCTAGCGGTCGCTGCACAATAATCCGTAGCCTCTGCCTCTTGGATAGCGGTCGTTGCAATGTGTTGCAGCGGTCACTGTGAATATTCCAGTAGCTTAGGAAACTCTTCAAGCGGTCGTTGCGCACTCCCCAGCGGTCGCTGGGCGTGTTCTTCGTTTCAACACAACTTTCTCCGGAGCGGACCGCTACTGGTTCGGGGCTCGCTGTGCGTGTTGCAGCGGACCGCTAGGCATCTTGAATGCTCCAGATTTCCAACTTCGACTTTTTGCTGTCTTTATAGGCTCAAATATGCACAAATCTCACAAAACACGTCAAAATACCAAAATAGAGAAAATATGCAAAATATGGACATGAATTGTGATTTTAACATTAAAAACGGACCAAATAAAGGCCTTAAAACAGTGCAAAATCCGAGCGTATCAACTCCCCCAAACTTACATTTTTGTTTGTCCTCGAACAAAACAATAAAGACACATAATAGACGCACGGAATGCACAAGGACTAGACGTCGTAATTGTCTCAAAGTATGGAATAGATAGATCAAGCATGTATTAACGCAATCAAATCAAGCAAGGCTTATTGGTGCACTTTCATCGCTAACTCGTGGAACACCTTGAATTCATGCACTCACATGTGGCAAACTTCCAAAGATTGGAAGTGATTCTTTCTCTCACTCTCAAAGTGTATAAAGGTAAAGTGTATAAGCACTCAAATCTTGCATCATGCAAAGTTTACCATAGGCTTGCTCAAAGTCTAATCTCTCCTCTACAAGATGTGATTAAGCATCAAAAGTCCAAAAGATCTTTATTTTTTGTTGTAATGTAGGTTCTTTGGTAGGTGGGGAACTTTTGGCTAAAAAGTGACTCAAAAATAAAAATATAAACCCAAGTAGAGTTAAAATGACTCCACTTTTCTAAAAACCCAAGACACTTTTAACACTTTATTTTTCTCCTTCAACTCACTTCCCAATCCTTTCCTTTTTCTTTTCTTTCCACAACCTTTCTTTCTTTTTCTCTTTTCTTTTAGTTCCTATAGACATCTTTTCTAGATTAAGCACACATTTGAATTTCACTATTTCACAACTTGCACTTTTCTACATTAAGCACACTACTTTTTACAAAACTTCTCCTTTCTCTCCAATTCTTTTACAAAAGATATCAAAATCTAACTAACCTAAAGAATTGTCCCCATTTATTTGGCTTCCAAAAATAGGCTTAAAGGCTCAAAAGTTGGCTGCAAAGGGAAAATTTTGAGAGGGTCGAAAGTTTTAGGTATAAAAGTAGCTAAGAAAAGATGGTCTAACATCCTCCTAAATCAACTTAAACACTATGTAAACTTAGGCAGATTAGGAGCAAGTTCTAGAAACATATACATGAATGCAGATAAATCACACAAGAAAGAATTTAGACTCAAATTTCACAGGTATAAGCATGATTCAAGGCGAACAAGGAATTCACTAATTATGCACCTTTTCACCAAACCATCAAATCAAGACGTCAAGCTATACTTAAACATGGATGGAATTAAATATCATCGGCAACTCGGTCTAATGTGTCCCTAAGCATGCGTGTTTCTAAGTTCTCCATGCTAAGTTCATGACATGGATTCACCTTCGGGTTTTTAAAACAAAAACTTAAACTAAACCCTAAAAATAAAAACCTAAACTCACGGTCCACCACTTCATCCCTTAAACTTATTTACAACAAAGTGTAAAATATGTTTGTAGACGGTAGAGACGTGAGTAAACTACTAAAAAGAAAACGTATCTTGAAAAATTTGGGTAGTGGCTAGATGGGGCGAAATTCGAAAAATTTGAAAAATCATGCTGGAAACTGCATTTGGGCAGCGGTGCTGGGCGTCCACCAGCGGTCGCTGCGAAAGTCAGAATCTTTCCATAGAGTGACCAGCGGGCCGC